>NC_081438.1:5515124-5560124 GCF_949786415.1 Peromyscus eremicus | reverse complement strand
AATCCCACTGCTGGCTAAGGCTAGGGTTTCACCTAGGCTTGAGTAGGGGTGGGGCAGCTTTCAAACTAAGAGATGGTTGGATTGTTGGGTTATTGAACTAAGAGGTCAGTTTGTCCCTGGCTGCTGACTGGAGAGTGCTCTCAGCTCCTTAACACAGGGACCACAGGGCAGTTCACAGTGTGGTGGCTGTCTGTCCTGACAGTGAGAAATGAGCAGGCAAGCAAGGCAATGTCTACAGAACTTAGTCCTGGGGAGTCAGCCCAGCCTGGTATAGTGGTGTTCATTTATAATCCTACCACTTGGGAGGCTGAAGCCAGAGGGTTGCCACAGAGTCAGAGACTAGCCTGAGTTACAGGGCAACTCTCAGTCTCAAATAGGTAGACAGCTTCCTGCTCTGGCCTGGTGACTTGAGTTTGGTTGCCTAGACCTACATAGTGGAAGGAGAAAACCAACTCCCTGAAACTGTCCTGTGACCTCCTCATGTGTAGCATAATATTTACGAGTGCTCCCAGGTGGGTGCTCCAATGCCTGCTTTCAACCTGTGTGCAGGCAAGCACATACGCACACACACACACACACACACACACACACACACACACGCACGCACGCACGCACGCACACACACACACACACGCACACACACACGCACATACTCACACTTCTATTCACTGCTTTCCTGATGCAGCAGCTGGTAGGAGTCAGGAGGAAGCTAGCAGGCAGGCATCAGACCCCTGGTAAGGCCAAGTGGGATTGATGGAGTTGCTGTGCTTTCTTCATCAGGCGCTACTGCACGCAGCATCAGCCGTCGGGCCGTGTGGCAGTTCCGCAATGCGTTCGACTGCACCTTTACTTGGATTGATGCCTTTTCAGACTACAACTACTATGGCTGCTACTGTGGCTTGTTTAGTTGGAACGACCTAGTGGAAGACGTAGACAGGTGAGTGATCCATCTGGTGGGACACTGGAGTGTCTGGGTTGGGGTGGGGACAGGACACAAGCAGAGCATCTCATGAGGCATCAATAGGAGACATGCACATTCACCAAGCATCATATGTTTTGTTTTGTTTATTATTATTTATTTTTGTTTGTTTGTTTCCGTGAAGAGGTTCTCTGTGTATCCCTAGTTGGTCTTCAACCCTCTCTAGAGACCATTCTGACCCTGAACTCAGAGATCTTCCAGCCTCTGCCTCCTGAGTGCTGAGATTAAAGGTGTGCATCACCACCCCCAGCATGTATTTTCCCCTCTTGCTATGCAAAGAAATCAGTCCATGAGGACCCTGTATCTAATGGGCCCTTAAAGAAGAATGTTTGAGATGTAAATAATGGGCCCTGCTGCCATCTAGTGCCATGACTAGGGCACGGCCAACCATCACAGCTCCCATCAGAGTGTCGGTCTTCGCTTTAAAAGTCATCGAAACTTCGGAATATATACTTTCGGTATACTTCTGCAGCTTTGTTTAAAAATTTTTTTTTTTTTTTTTTTTTTTTTTTGGTTTTTCGAGACAGGGTTTCTCTGTGTAGTTTTGCGCCTTTCCTGAAACTCACTTGGTAGTCCAGGCTGGCCTCGAATTCACAGAGATCCACCTGGCTCTGCCTCCCGAGTGCTGGGATTAAAGGCGTGCGCCACCACCGCCCGGCTAAAAATTTTTTTGTGTGTGTGACAGGGTCTCACTTTAGTATCCTGGTTGATCTCAAACTCAGAGATCCATCTGCCTCTGCTTCCCCAGTACTGGGTTTAAAGGCGGGCACCACTACACTCCACAGAAGTTACTTTCAATAAATATGTACTAATAGAAATCACAAATTCTCAAGCCTCAGGACCATTTCTTCTGGAACACCATGTTTAAGTCATCCTGACATGTTTGAAAAAGAATGCAGCAGCCAGGCAGTGGTGCTGCACGCCTTTAATCCCAGCACTCGGGAGGCAGAGCCAGGCGTATCTCTGTGAGTTCGAGGCCAGCCTGGTCTCCAAAGCGAGTCCCAGGAAAGGCACAAAGCTTTCGAGAAACCCTGTCTCAAAAAAACAAAAAAAGAAAAACAAAAAAAAAAAAGAAAAAAAAAGGGTTTTTAGGATTGAAAGTCTTGGGGTTGGGGATTTAGCTCAGTGGTAGAGCGCTTGCTTAGCAAGTGCAAGGCCCTGGGTTCGGTCCTCAGCTCAAAAAAAAAAAAAAAAAAAAAAAGAAAGAAAGAATGCAGGTGAGAATTGACTTCCTGCAGGTCCATACTCCTCCCTCAGCTGTTCTGTTCACTTCTCAGGTGCTGCCGGACTCGTGACAACTGCCTCGCTCAGGTCTATAGCCTGGAAAACTGTGGAGTCCTCATAAAAAATCCCTACACCAGCCCCTATGCATTCTCGTGCTCTGGGAATGAGATCACCTGCAGTGGTAGGTTTTCCCTCCAGGACCTCTGAATTCTGTTTTATCCCGGGCATCTTTGGAAGAGGCACAGAAGTAACAAGGACAGTCACCATTTAGTGCTCATTTCCTTCACCCCATTTGACATCACAACAGCCTTATCAGGTAGATACTAAAATATAGATGAGGTCTGAAGCGTTAATCTAATTAATCCTTTTCAATAAAAGAAATCAGGAGTCACATATTGGGGTAAGAGATCAGAGAACAGGGAGCAATCACCAGTTGCTTTCTACCTCCTCTGTTTCTTTGTCCAAAAGGCTGAGATCCTCTCTCAGCCGCACCTTACCACTTCCTGTCTCCACTCTGTCTTCAGTCCTCCAAACCTCTATGGTCAGCTAGTGGATATCTCTGCCCTCTAACTCTAAGCAAGCTTTATTTGTCAGAACACAATCAAAATATCACACATTTCCCCCTTTTTTTCTAAACAAAAAACAAAGGTTTTTAACCAACAATAAAACTATATACAATAAATAAAATAGCTATATACAAACACACAGGCAATAATTACGTTAACAATGTGATATTCCATTTCCATTTGCCAAATTGAGAGAAAATACTCCATTATCTATCTTATCTTGGTAAGTCCAAAGCATTGTACCTAATTCATTTTCTACCCTAACTTGCATTACCAACCCAAAACTATCTTTTTATGTCTTTCAACTTTATGCACTTCACACCTCTTTTGTGAGGTGAATTTGTTGACAAGAAAAACTATGATTATCTAGTCTTAAACTTCATTAAAGACCTGAGAAGGAAATATTACCTGAGTAAACAGGAAGTCCAGAGCAAACAGCTAAGTGCTGGAAGTGCAGAGTAAAAAACTAAGAAATGACAGAAACAGTCCCCCAAGGTTCCTCTGTAATCTTGGGACATCCTTCTTCAGCCTACGGGCCTAGAATATCTGACAGACTTTTCTGTGAAGCAGGATTTTTGAAGGGCTGTCCCACCTTGTCTTTATAAAGTTTGGCAGTCACTTTCTTTTATGTCCTTTTTGTCCATTTTGGACAGCATGCTGTCAGAAGTCGAGGCAAAGACAGTTTCCGATTTAGTGGCTAAGCTTTGTCATGAAGAAAGTAAACTCCATATGGAGTTTCTTCAGTGTCCATCATCTTCTCTGAAGTAGATTGCTGTGGCCAGGAGCAGATGTCTCACTTGCACATAAAGAAAAAAAAACCTTATGTTATTAAAACATCTTAAATGCCATATTCTGTAGATCTCTGAAGTGTTTGAAGACCACTTGTTTATCTAAAATATATCTCCGTTTGACCTTGAAAACATACCTAACATGACTACAAGTTTGATTGTAGTAGGTGACTAACTACTAACCTATATTTCTTTATTGTCCTAAATAGTTTAAAATAATAAGTTTCAAGGACTAGAAATTTACATTACATTGTTAAGTGAACTGTATAGGTACAATACTTTGAACAAGAGTAGAAACGTATTACAGTATATTCTAACAAAAATAACCTTAAATTTGTATCAATATATAAAAATATCTTAAACAAGAGTAGAAACATATATACAGTATAAAAAAAATAATCTCAAATTTGTATCAATATACAAAAATCCATACCAATATGCTGTGGGATGGTCTGTATGTCAAATGTGTTGCTGATTGGTCAATAAATAAATCACTGATTGGCCAGTGGTCAGGCAGGAAGTATAGGCAGGACTAACAGAGAGGAGAATTGAGAGAACAGGAAGCTGGGTGAGAGAGACACTGCCAGCCGCCATGATGAGAAACAGCATGTGAAGATGCCGGTAAGCCATGATACATGTGGCAAGGTATAGATTAATGGAAATTGATTAATTTAAGTTGTAAGAAAAGTTAGCAAGAAGCCTGCCACGGCCATACAGTTTGTAAGCAATATAAGTCTCTGTGTTTGCTTGGTTGGGTCTGACGGCTGTGGGACTGGCAGGTGATAGAGATTTGTCCTGACTGTGGGCCAGGCAGGAAAACTTTAGCTACACCAATATAAAATATTTAAGGCTAGTAGTTGCTTTTTAGGTTTAAAAGTAGACTCAGTAATCTACATCTTTATCCTATCATTTCTATATCCCTCCTTTTACTTTTTAGAACAAGATTCCTAAATATAATTTCCTTCCTTTGTTCAGCTTTTTTCCTGACCATTACCAATAAAAACTTGTAACCAACCCCCCTCAATAATGACAAATATCCATAACTCACTGAATGACCAAAATTCACCCATCCCACCTCTTTACAATGTGGGTGTCATATTATAAAAATTACTCCCTATTGTTTGGGGGCAATAGCATCTTTAGGGGACCCCTAAAAAACTGGGATAATTGTCAAGTCCTGGGAGAGCTAGCTGTATCATTTTTTTTTTTTTTTTGGTTTTTCGAGACAGGGTTTCTCTGTGTAGCTTTGCGCCTCTCCTGGAACTCACTTGGTAGCCCGGGCTGGCCTTGAACTCACAGAGATCCGCCTGACTCTGCCTCCCGAGTGCTGGGATTAAAGGCATGCGCCACCACCGCCCGGCTTAGCTGTATCACTTTTGTCTAGTCTCTGTATAACGGAAAAATTAGGGCTTGTCTCAGGTTATGGCTAGAGTAGTCTGTGAGGCTGGACCATTTCAATAGCCACCTTGAAATTGTCCTGAGCCATTTTGAGTCCAAAGTTGATCTTTGGGTAGTGTTTGTCAGCTTAGTGGTGTTACCACAATGCAGGTGGAATTGTCATTGTGGGGCCCCATCCTCTATTTGGAGACTTCAAAGGTCACTGTTAGGCTTGGTAATGATTCACTGCAGAAAACTTAAGCATTTTAAATGTCATATGCAGCAGATCTCAGAGGACCATATTTGTAACGTACATCCAGAGTACAAAAACTTAATTTCTAGTTATCAAATAGAGACTCAAACCCAAAATCACATATAGGAAGCTAGATGAAGCCTTTTCTAGAATTAGTTAGTACTCTATATGACCATTAATATCATGACAAAAAGCTTAATATATATATTAATTTTATAAACTTTGAGATAATATTTATACCTTAAGAAAAGTTTTAAAGAGTCAAAATAAAACCAAAGAAATATGAGACAATAGACTAGTCCCTTAATTTTGGTTTTTCTCCTGTCCCATATCAGGTGGCTCTTCTGACATGAGACAGAGATTTTGGATTTTCCTTTAAGAAGCTTGAGATTAGAGGAGAGAGCCATGCCCCAACTCCAAAGCCAGTTTGAATTTTTAATTGAACTGGGACTCCAAAAAGACCATTTGCATTATATGTCTACAGAGAACAGTAGAAACAAACATTTGGGAAGATTTGTAAAATTTTATCCTGTTGGAAATGTGATATACCAATAGGCCAATTTACTTTTTTCCTTGGGACATTTTCTCTGGATGATTCATCGTTTTTGTTTAGATGTCTAATTTGTCCAGTGGTGTAAATTCCTTAGCTGAGTGCCTTCATTCTCCTGGAAAGACAAAAACAAAACCCTGCCCCAACCCTAACTTTGGGGAGTTTCCCTTTTGGCAAGTTATATCTGATCAGATTAAAAGCATTTGTTAGTCTTCTAAGTTAGTTTAGATTGAATGGTCATGCTGTTTGATTGACTAACCCCTCTTCTAATCAAGAGGCCTCTCTTGTTCAAATATCATCTTTATCAATTTTGATGGCATCTATAGTTATTCTTCTTCTGTGGAAACAAAAGCAAAACCTCTTTTCCAACATAACACTTATCCTGGTTTCTATTCTGAGGTCAACACATCTTTAAAGTATACAGGCTGATTTAATTCAGCGTTTTTTTTTTGTTGTTGTTGTTGTTTTGTTTTTTTAATATTATCCAGTGTCTCTCCATAGCTGTTGTTCCTTTCCCACCAGCCTTTAGAAAATTTCAAATTAATAAAGCATTGTTTAATCTATCTCTGGGGGGTCTTCATTACCCCTTCTCTTTATTAAGCTTATATTTTAGAATTCGATTAGATCTTTCTATAACTGCTTGCCCTGTAGGATTGTGTGGTATATCTGTAGTATGCTTTATGTTATACTATGCAAAAAGCTGTTTCATTTTACTAGAGACATATGCTGGAACATTGTCAGTCTTAATTTGTACAGGTATCCCCATGATGACCATAACTCTAACAAATGTGTGATTACAGATTCAGCCTTTTCAGAACTCAAAGCAGTTTCCCATTGAAATCATGAATATGTATCTATGGTATGGTGTACATATTTTAATTTTCCAAACTCTGCAAAATGAAACATGTCCATTTGCCAAATTTCATTTCTTTGAATACCCTTTGGGTTACTTCCTGCAGGTAGTGGAGTTTTGTTATACAAAAACAAGTAGGACATTTCCTTATAATTTCCTTCGCTTATTGCCAAGTGACAGAAAACTTTCATACCCTTGCTATTGACATGTTGTGTCTTACAAAATTCTGAGGCTTCTAGCATATTTCCTATGGATAGTTGATCAATTTCATAGTTATATTGCACTACAGGGCCTGGTGAGTCCGTATGGGATCTGATATTTGTTATTTATAAGGGATGATTTCTGTTTTTGATTATTTCTTGTAACTGATAAATAACAATGTCAATTCTGAATTGTCTGAGCTTAATTCAGCAATTTCAATATGTAAATCAACTCTTTTGCATATTGAGAGTCAATAACTTGTGGTGATATTTTATCTGTGTGCCCCAATAAAGTTTATCTGAGGATCAGAGGAAAAAGCCAGCCACTATAGTAAACATAGAGGTCAGGCAATGTAGCACATACCTTTATCACTTGCAAAGCAGAGATCCATCCAGATCTCTTTGAGCTCAAGGCCACACCCACACTGGGAACAGAGCTGGGCATGGTGGTACATACCTTTAATCCCAGCACTAACCATAAAGGACTGGAGGTCTGTACAGACAGGCAGGAAGTGACAGAGCTGGGCAGGAAGAGGGAGTATTGTAGCTGAGCTGAGAGAGGAAATGAGATGGCAGAACAGAAAGGCACATAGGCACAGGTATACAGGAAGTAGGTCTCTTTGGCTGAGGATCTCCAAGTGATGAGAATGTGGTTGGCTTCTTTCTGCTTTTTTGATCTCTTGGTTTTAACCCCAATATCTGGCTGTGGTTTTTTTTTTTTTTATTAATAAGACTGTTTAGCAATTTATCTACAGTAACTATATTAAGAGGTTCAGAAAAAATCTAAGAATACCATGAGAATAGCATATAATTCTGACTTTTTTTTAAAATTTTTTTTAAAGATTTATTTATTTATTATGTTTACAGCATGTATAACTGCAGGCCAGAAGAGGGCACCAGATCTCATTACAGATGGTTGTGAGCCACCATATGGTTGCTGGGAATTGAACTCAGGACCTCTGGAAGAGCAGTCAGTGCTCTTAACCCCTGAGCTGTCTCTCCAGCCCTAATTCTGACTTTTGAACAGAATTGTAAGGGCTTTGGGCCACTTCACTTAAATTTAGTGACTTTAACCTGCCTTTCCTGATTTGTTTGCATCAGTATAGATTGTATGGGATCCAGAAATTGGTGTTCCCTATACAGTTTAAGGAAGGATCTAACTAGTTCACTTTGTAAACTGAACTCTCATTCTTTGGGGATATTTGTTGTTAAACTCTCACAAAAATTACTGCAAGCTCTTTGCCAATGTTTATTTTCTGCCCCTAAAGCAGAAATTTTAGCAATAGTAAGAGGTATCACAATTTCTGCCGTGTCTATTCCTGCTAATTGACAAAGCCTCAATTTTCCTTTTAGAATCAACTCAGAAACCTTTTCTACATAAGTCTTTAATTTTTTACTCTGTCTGTGTGGTAAAAGTATCCATTCTAAGATATTATTACTCTCTGCATTAAAATTCCTGTAGTGGAATGCATAGAAGGTTAAGCAATCAGAATACAATCAAGCTCTAGATCCAAATATTTCATGTGTGCATCCTGTAATTTCTTTTTTTTTTTTTAAAGATTTATTTATTATGTGTACAGCATGTATGACTGCAGGCCAGAAGAGGGCACAAGATTTCATTACAGATGGTTGTGAGCCTCTATGTGGTTTCTGGGAATTGAACTCAGAACCTCTGGAAGAGCAGTCAGTGCTCTTAACCTCTGAGCCATCTCTTCAGCCCCTCATCCTGTAATTTCTTACCTGACAAAGTCAATTCTCTCTAAGCCTCAGGTGATAATTTTCTTGGACTATTTAAGTCCTTGTCACCTTGTCAGGTTTGAAATAAATTACTTAGTTCTTGAGTTCTTAATTCAATTGTGGGCCAAAACCAGTTAATGTCTCCCTGCAATTTTTGAAAGTCACTAAGAGTCCTCAATTGATATCTCCTCATTTGTACCTTTTGCAATTGAATTTTTTTTTTTTTTTGGTTTTTCAAGACAGGGTTTCTCTGTGTAGCTTTGCGCCTTTCCTGGAACTCACTTGGTAGCCCAGGCTGGCCTCAAACTCACAGAGATCCGCCTGGCTCTGCCTCCCGAGTGCTGGGATTAAAGGCGTGCGCCACCACCGCCCGGCTGTGATTGAATTTTTTGTAAACCTATTCATATCCTAGGTAATTAATAGAATCTCCTCTTTGTATTTTTTTTTTCAGGAACATTCTGTAATCCCCTAAAAGGCAAATTTTGCTTACTTCTTCAAACATTTTCTCTAATATATCTACATTTGAATTGTTAGTAAGATATTGTCCGTATATTGGTAAAATTATAGATTGAGGAAAATGATTATAAATAATTTCCAAAGGCTGTCATAAAAAATATCAGCAGAGGGTGGTGTTTAACATCTCTTTTAGGAAAACTTTCCACTGATATCTTTTAATGGGCTGAGAATTATTATATGTAGGCACCATGAAGGCAAATTTTTCTCTATCCTGTTCTTGTAAAGGTATAGTGAAGAAACAGACTTTTAAATCAATCACTATCCTTTAGGTAATAGAGAAGGCAAAGAAATTCCAGGCTATAGAGTGCCCATCAGCTAAATTATTTTATTTATGGCTCAAATCTTTTAGCACTATCTATTTTCCAGATTTCTTCTTCTTCTTCTTCTTCTTCTTCTTCTTCTTCTTCTTCTTCCTTCTTCTTCTTCTTCTTCTTCTTCTTCTTCTTCTTCTTCTTCTTCTTCTTCTTCTTCTTCTTCTTCTTGTTTTTTCGAGACAGGGTTTTTCTGTGTAGTTTTGGTGCCTGTCCTGGATCTCGCTCTGTAGACCAGGATGGCCTTGAACTCACAGAGATCTGCCTGGCTCTGCCTCCCAAGTGCTGGGATTAAAGGCACATGTCATCACTGCCTGGCTCCAGGTTTCTTCTTAATGACAAATATAGTAGAATTCCAAGGAATAGTCGATTCTTCGATATGTTGAGAATTTAACTGCTCTTGTACCAGCTGTTCTAAGGCCTATAATTTTTCAGAGGTCAAAGGTTCCACCCAGTCAGGTTTGTCTGTTAACCATTTGAAAGTTAGGGCTGTTGGTATTTTTGAAAAATCAGCAGCTGTTGTGCCCTGTTTATGAACAACCTGAATGGTCTGTGACTGTTCTTCATAATACCTTTTAATATCTGTCCCAGAAACATATGTTAGTTTATGGTTTGTTTATGAGATTGGATGAATGTTAATCTGGGTATTCCATTGCTGTAACAAATCACATCTCCATAAATTAATTGCCTTGTTAGCCACATATGGCTTTAATTTTCCTCTCTGTTCTTCTGGCTCTATACATTTGACCCATCTTATGCTTTGTTTTACATGACATAATGTTCCAATCCCTAAAAGGTGAACATTTTACCTCCTGAAGAGGACAATTTGGATGCCAAGATTCTGGTGCAATTATTGTTACATCTGCACCCATGTCTACAAGACCCTCAGTTACAATGTTATTTATTCATATTTTTAACTTTGGTCTTTGATCATTTATAGAAGTTTGCCAAAATATTTGCTTTATGGTTTCTGCTGAAAATTTTGTTTTATCTTCTAAAGCTATTCTATCATCCAGAGCAGTGTGATTTTTTACAATAGGCATTAGGTCCTTAAATTGCTCTGGGGAGGAGTTACTCCCCTGATGGCATTTGGGAATGACTAAACCAAACCTGACATGGGGGCCTGTAATAGTCTCCCCAAGACTTTTCCCAACGGCAAAGGGTTACTTTGTTTGTACCTTGTTGATCTGCACTCATTGGTCCAATGTTTGCTTTTGCAGCACCTTCTGCATATTCCAGAAGACAGGGGCCGTCTGTTTGGATTATTCCTAGAAAAAAAATTGTGTCTAGGAGTGCCTTGCCTACAATCACTTTTTAGGTGACCTGTTTACCAACATGAAAACATCTGACATTTTTCCCTCTCTCCAACATTTGACATTTCAATTTTTCTTCAAGCCTTTGGAAATCACCTGTCCTATCCAAGCATCATCATGGTTATGAGATTCAATATTGATTATATCTCAGATTCATTCCTCTGTGTGTGCTGGTCTTGCCTTTAAAGGCCTAATTACCTTTTTGTATTGTGAATTAGCCTTTTTAAAGGCAAAGATTCAATTATTATTTATGTGGCTTATGGATTTGGTATCATCCTATTTACAGCTGAAGTCAATCCTTATAAAAAAAATCAGTGAACTTTTCTTTGGGCCCTGTATAACTTTAGTAAATGACCCAGTTCTTTTTCTGACTTCTTCAACTCTGTTTCAAGCATTCAATGCTGCTGCATGGCATAGACCCAGTGTGTGGTCATCATATAGAGACTGTCTTTGTACATCAGCATAATCACCATCTCCAAGCTGTTGGTCTTGGGAAATTTCCATACCTCTATCCCTACTTCATTTTTCAATGGTCTTAACCTCATCTTTCCACTAAGTCCTCCATTGTAATTGAGGATCAGGTTACAATACTGTTGTAACCGAGTCTTTCCAGTCTTGTGGGATAATTCTGTTACTAGTTGACCATGAATTTAACATCTGCCTCACAAAATGAGTATGCATATCATATGAGACTATTGCTTCCTTAAATCTCCTTAAATCTAACATTTCCACAGGAACAGTCAGCTCTTACATAGCCTTGGGGATACCTGTCATTTGGTAGTTGTTCCTGTTTGGTGACTGGATAAAATAAGGTTGATTTTTTTGATAATCTTGTGCTGTTCCATTCTAATTTCATAATGTAATGTTAAGGTTGATTCTCCCTTAAATTCCTCTGTCTTTGTCTGAATATCTCTATGATCTGTTTTAATGAGTACTTCTAAGGCTTCTAACTTATCACTCAAAATTGCATTTTTTTTTTTAGTAAGTAGTGGTAGGGCTGCATATTATCAACCAATTTCTCATATTTGGCATTAATATCAACCAATATTTTTAGGGATAAAACAAGAATTACCACTTGGTGGAGGTGGCACACACCTTTAATCCCAGCACTCAGGAGGCAGAGCCAGGCAGATCTCTGTGAGTTCGAGGCCAGTCTGGGCTACCAAGTGAGTTCCAGGAAAGGCGCAAAGCTACACAGAGAAACCCTGTCTCGAAAAACCAAAAACCAAACCAAACCAAAACAAAACAAAACAAAAAAACCCAAGAATTACCAAACCAATAATGCTTTATAATTAACATTATGTAAATCACAGCTAAGTTAATTATCCCCTATTTAATTGTTCCAGTTTTAAACCATCCATTGTGGAACCATACAGAGACCTAACTCCCTCCATCATAATAGTGTTTCCCATTTTTTAACATGGGAAAAAACTCTCTCTCTTTTTTAAACTAATTCCCCCTTTTAGAAAGTCCCAGTTGTCTCACCAAATCTGCTGATGTTGACAATGAAGTGTGAGGCTAAGATTGCCGTGCAGCACATCTGGACAGAGAACACAGGTGGTACACAGCCTGGCTGAGAACAGCTGCCCTGATCAGATGTCAGGAGCCTGAGGACAGGGTCCAGGGGAAGTCCACAAGCCACAGGAAAAAGTGACCAAAGAGCCAGCAGTCTGAAAGGCAGATACAAGGGAATGCACAAAAGCAGCAAATGTGATTGGCAGGAAGTGAAAACACAGAGCTGCCTGAAGGCAGAGCTGGCCAGTGGTGAGGGATGAACTCCAGTGGCCTTTGGAGCCCAAGTGCCTGTCGAGTTTGGGGCTTATGGAGATTCCTGTAGAAAGGCTGCAACAGGAAAATCCCAGACCCACTCAGAGGGCTTGGGGAAGAAAAGGAAAAGCCAGCTCCCACTTATAGCTCTGGCGGATGCCTGTGCCTGCAAAGCCATGGGCAAGCAGCTATTTTGTGAATTTGTGTCCCAAAATTTGAACACCAGATGATGTGTTAATCTAATTAATCTTTATCAATCCAAAACTGGGAGTCAAATATTAGGGCAAGAACCTGAAAGATCAGAGAACAGGGAGCAGCCACCTGTTGCTTCCTACCTCCCCCATTCTACCTTACCACTTCCTGATTTCTATCTGTCTACAGTCCTCCAAAACTATGGTCAGCTAGTGGCTAGTCTGCCCTCTGACTCAAAGCAAGCTTTATTTGTCAGAACACAATCAGAATACCACACAACAAAGTCCCTGATGGGGAAGATGAGGAAGCCTTGGCCAGATGCCCAAGGTCACCCAGCTTAGAAGTGATGACATTTGGTTCAGGATCAATCATCTATATCATTCAATGCCTTTTTAAAAACACTTAAAGATTTTATATATTTGTGGGTGAGGCATGGCTGTGCAACTACACACCTGTGGATCTCTGAAGAAATCTGTACTCACCTTCGATCATGTGAGTCCTGGGGATGCAACTCATGTTCAGCCTTGGCAGCAAGTGCCTTTATTCCCTGAGCCATCTTGCCTGCCCAAAGCCTCTCCTATTAGCTGCTATGTTTACTGATTCCTAGTTGACTCAACACTTGAAAGCTACATCATTGGCTATAAGCCAGATACTGGACTAAACACCTATGCAGGGCAAGATTTATTATTCCCATTTTACAGGTGAGAATTTAGAGGGCAGGGAATATAGCCCAGTTGCTAAAGTGCTTGCCTAGCAAGCACAGAGCATTGGATTCCACCTCTAGATCTCATAAATTGAGTGTGATGGTGTACACCTGTAATCCCAGCACTTGGGAGGAGGAGGAGGTAGGAGGATTGTCTTAAATCATATAATTTTAGAAGCAGTAGTTCATATTTGTAGTTTTTTTGGGTTTTAGGACTAATATATTTGTTTATTGATTTTTATGTGTAGGAATGAGTTGGCATCCCGTGTCTTCTTCAGTCACTCTCCACCATGTCTTTAGAGCCTGGGTCTCCCAGTAAACATGACACTCACCTTTAGCTAGCCTGACTGACCAACAAGTTTTGGGGATCCATGCTTCCCACTTCCCAATAGAGTTACAGATGCCCCAACCACACCTTGCTTTTTACATGTTCTCTGGGCATCCTCGCTCAGGCCCTCATGGTTGTATAGAAACCACTTTACCAACTGTGCCATCTCACCAGCCACAACAACTACTGTTCTTATTAGAAATGTGTTCCAGCAATTTGGACAACCCAACATCCTTTTGTGTGCTTTGTCTCTCAACCCTGAGTCTGCACCTATGAGAGATGCACTGATGTCTTTTGGTTACAAATCATGGGGAGCAGGGTCATGGACTCCACTCAACTTCTTTCTTGTTTCTCTTCAGACAAAAACAACCCCTGTGAGGCCTTCATCTGCAACTGTGACCGCCAGGCTGCCATCTGCTTCTCCAATACTCCATACATCAAGTATTACAAAGGCAATGGCTGTTAGACTTGTCACTTCAGTTACTGCCTACACCATCCCTGCCTGCCTGGTTGTCTTCACTACACACTGTGCCCTCTAATAAAGCACATATTGAAAGAGCTATGCATTGGTGATTGTAGTCTCTGTCTACCAAACATAAATATATCCTCAGAGAACATCATTCTGTCTATCCCTGGAAGCTAAAGTATAATGGGAAAGATTTTCCAGGAAACAAGCACCTTGAAGTGTCATTTATGAGCCCAGCCATACCTTTTCCCCCAGCATTCTGGGATGCAAAGCAGAGGCAGAGGTAGGGGAAGGCAGATCTCTTGAGTTCAAGGCAAACCTGGTCTAAAAAGTAAGTTCAAGGACAGCCATGACTATTACACAAAGAAACCCTGTCTTGAAAACAAAACAAAGAAGAAGAAGGAGAAAAAGAACAAGGAGAAGGAGAAGGAAGAGAAGAAGAAGGAGAAGGAAAAGGAGAAGGAGAAGAAGGAGAAGAAGAAGAAGAAGAAGAAGAAGAAGAAGAAGAAGAAGAAGAAGAAGAAGAAGAAGAAGAAGAAGAAAAAGAAGAAAAAGAAGAAGAAGAAGAAGAAGAAGAAGAAGAAGAAGAAGAAGAAGAAGAAGAAGAACTCAGTCTGAGTTTCACAGAGATGTGAGGAGGACTGCTGTGGAATATGATCTTAAGATATGTTACATTTGATTATGCAGTGGAACTTTTTTTTTTCTTTCGAGACAGGGTTTCTCTGTATAGCTTTGGTGCCTGTCCTGGATCTCATTTTGTAGACCAGGCTGGCCTTGAACTCACAGAGATCCGCCTGGCTTTGCCTCCCAAGTGCTGGGATTCAAGGAGTGTGCCACCACTGCCTGGCTGCAATATTTGTTTTAATGATGCAAAATTTGTTGCATTCTTTTATGTTGCATTTGTTTAACTCTGTGAAGCTGTGTTACTTTAACTGTCTAAAACACCTGATTAGTCTATGAGCTGAACGGCCAGTAGTGAGGCAGGGAAAGGATAGGTGGGGCTGGCAGGCAGAGAGAATAAAGAGGAGCTCATATCTCCAGAGATGAAGTAGGAACAAGAAAGGAGGAGGGGAGCATGAAAAGGGCCAGCCACCCAGGTACACAGCAAGCCATGGAATAATAAAGAAATAAAGGAGTACAGAAATAGAGAAAGATAAAAGCTCAGAGGAAAAAGACAGAGAGGTTAATATAAGCCAAGAAAAGCTGGCTATAAATAAGCCAAGCTAATGCCGGGCATTCATAAGAAAGAATAAGCCTCCCTGTGTTTATTGGGGAGCTAGGAGGTGGGCCGCCAAAAGAGCCAAAAGAATAAAAGAGTAAAACAACCAACTAGAGGGGACAGAAAAGGGGAAGGAGAGGAAAGAGATGAGGCAGGGATAGTGACAGGAAAGAGGGAGGGATGGGAAAGAAAGACAGAGAGGTAGGAGGGGAGAGAAGAGAGGAAGACACAGTGTCACGTGGGCACTAAAGAAACATCTTGGCCATAAAAATATTGGACTCACAGGGGTGAGGAGGTTAGTACACACCTTTAATTCCAGCATTCAGGACCAGAGATAGGCAAAGCTCTATAAGTTCAAGGCCAGCCTACTCTACAGATCAAGATCCAGGAGAGGCTCCAAAACTCTAGAGAAACCCTGTCTCGAAAAAAAACAAAACAAAACAAAACAAAAAACCCCAGACTGGATTCCAAGCACTTCTGCTGTGCCCTCTTCATAGGAAGTTGGATATAGGAAACCAAACTGGACTGACTGTAAATGACCTGAAGGCAGGATTACATCCTGGTGGCCTTCGAGTCTTTACTGTGCCTAAACACATGCCACAGGATAATTGTCCTTCCAAAGTACACAGCAGCCTAACTTTTTACAACAAACAGAACAGAACACATCCTCTTCTCTACCTTTCTATATCACCTTATCCCAGAGGTGAAGCCAGGTAAATCTCCAGTTCTCTGGTCAACCAGATTTAGGAATAAGATATCTCATTGGTTTAAGGCTACGTGGTTCTCAGTCTCTCTTTTCCTTTAATGAACAGCTACTCAGTCCTCTGCCTTTCCACCCCCACCCACATCCACACTTGAGTCCCAAAGCTCAAGACTCGCCCCTCCCAAGGTTATGCCTGGTAAGCAACAGATGTAGCTAGAGCCTCTGGCTAAGTGTCAGTGACTGGGAGTAGTTGGTAGTGGCTGTCCAGAGTCCCGCTGGAAGGGTAGGGGGATCTTGCTCATGGAAACAACCAAATCGCTTCACCCCCTGCATGGTTTTTATCCAGCAATGAGGTGAGAAGTGGGGAAAAGGAGGTGCTGGAGGGCTAAGCGGGAGGGTCCATGAGAAATGACCTGACACAGAGGCCAGAGGGCATTGGGCCAGCAGACACTGTTCACCAGCCACCATGTGGATGCTCAATAATTGAACCCATTCCTCTGGAGAGCAGAAACTGCTTCAGTGCTGAGCCATGTCTCCAGCCCCTGAAATGGTTGATTGTCAGCTTCACACACTGGGTAGGGAGAGCCTCAGCTGGAGGATTGCCTGTATTATATTGGCCTGTGGGCACATCTGTTGGGCATTTGCTTTCTTTCTTTTTTATTTTTTTATTTTGTGTGTTTTGGATTTTACTTTTTTAAGAAAGGGTTTCTTTGTATATCTCTGGCTGTCCTAGAACTCGCTCTGCAGACCAGGCTGGCATTAAACTCAGAGATTTAACTGACTCTGGCCCCTGAGTGCAGACATTGAGAGGTGCACAACCAACACCATCTGGCTGTCTTCCCAGGTTTCAAGTGGAGTTTGCAGGCTAGTAAGACCCAAGCTAGGACGCAAGCCTGTAGATCTGAGTGTGATTCTGGAATGCATTTAAAGGTTGGAGGAGAGACCTGACTCCACAGAGTTGATCTCTGACCTCCACATGTGCACACAAGTGCTTTCATATACAGATAAATAGATAGATATATCGGTATTTCACATACTCACATCAATTAATCGGTTAATTAATTAAAGATTGAATTAGTAACTGGATCTACCTCAATGGCTGTGTCAAGTTCTTGGGTCAGACTTAGCATGAAGTTTATACAGTTAACATGGAGGATTGTTGCAGACAGCTTACTCCTGCCTGGGGCCACCCGTCAATATCTGCATACCTCAGTCCCAACTCCAGGAACAATGTCTAGATCTTCTTATGACCTCAAAGCATTCACCGGGGAGGGACTTGGCACTTTGCCAGTCACTGCACTTGAGCTGATGGGGTGTTGAGCTAGCCCTTTCTCTTTGCCTGTGTGACAGCACTGATTCAGGCTCTGTCACCATCTACAGTAGCTCTGCAGGTCGGGACTGTGTGTGAGGGTGCACATATTCTACTTCTGTGCTACACACACAGTAGTCACAGGCCCCGTGTGCTGACTGGACACTGTCAGAGCACAGCTACAGGACTATAAAGAGAAGTCACTGTGTCCTCCTCTCACTCAGGATGAAAATCCTTCTGCTGGTCACTCTGCTCACAGGTAGGACCCTTGTCCCCTCTGAATGTCCCTGATCTCCCTTGTCTTCAATGCACAGCATCCCTGTTGGTCACAGCTGAAGTTTTGGTTTGGGGTTCCCTTGGGGTCTAAGGCTCTGGGTTGGCGTTCCCTCCTCACCCCCATTTTCACAACAGTTGGCACCTTTATCTTCTTGGTGTGAACTCAGGTGACTCCTTAGAAAAGTCCACTGCATTCACCGACCCAAGCAAAGAAAGCCTCTTCTGCCTCTGCCATATTGCCCTGGCACTGATTTCGTTGGCCCTAAGGTTCCATGGATGTTTGAATTTTCTTGTCTTTTAAAAAATATTTATTTTTATTTTATGTGTATGAGTGTTTTCCTGCATGTGTGTCTGTGAACTGTGGTGAGAAGTGCCTACAGAGCCAGAAGATGAGTTTGAATGTCCAGAACTGGGGTCATAGACAGATGTGAGCTGCCATGTCGCTGCTGGAACTGAGCCTGTGTTCCTTCCAAGTACAGCAAGTGCTCCTGACTGCAGAGCCATCTCTCCGTCTCTTATTTTTTTATGACATTATCATGTGGCTCAAGATGTCCTCAACCTCAACATTATAGCCCAGACTTGCTTCAGCCACCCAAGTGTTAAAATTACATACATGTCTGACTTGCTTCCGCAATTCATTTTTCCCTCTATTTTATGGGACAGGGTTTCTTTGTGTAGCTGTGCTGTCCTGGAACTTACTCTATAGGCAAGGCTGGTGTTGAACTGAGATATCCACCTGTCTCTGTGTCTAGAGTGCTGGGATTAAAGTCCTGCAACATTATGCCCTGGCAGCCTTGAACTTCTGATCCTCTTGTATCTCCCTGCAGAGTGCTGGGATTACACAGTGTGTGTTCCACTATATCTGGCTTCTCCTTCATTTTAATTGTGACCAAGTATCTCACTGCAGACTGAATCTTGGCTTATTTACCTACTCCTCAGCTGATGAACAGTTTGTTATGTCAAATGCTGACGTTACAATGATGATCTGACCATTATCCTTGTCCATGAGCTGTGCATGGCCATCCAACAGATTCCTTCTAATTCTTCCAGTGTAAAACAATGAGCATGTGTTGGCTGCTTCTCTGTCTCAAGGTCTCAGCTAGAACTGTGATGAATCCCACTGCTGGCTAAGGCTAGGGTTTCACCTAGGCTTGAGTAGGGGTGGGGCAGCTTTCAAACTCAAGAGATGGTTGGATTGTTGGGTTATTGAACTAAGAAGTCAGTTTGTCCCTGGCTGCTGACTGGAGAGTGTTCTCAGCTTCTCCACACAGGGATCACAGGGCATCTCACAGTGTGGTGGCTGTCTGTCCTGACCGTGAGAAATGAGCAGGCAAGCAGGGCAAAAGGCAATGTCTGTAGAACTTAGTCCTGGGGAGTCAGCCCAGCCTGGTACAGTGGTGTTCATTAATAATCCTTCCATTCTGGAGGCTCAGGCCAGAGGTTTGCCACAAGTCGGAGGGTAGCCTGGTTAAAGGGCAACTCCCTATCTCAAATAGGTAGACAACTTCCTACTCAGGCCTGGCTGCCCTCTGACCTCCTCATGTGTAGCATGACATTTATGAGTGCTCCCGAATGTGGTGGTATTGTGTTCCCCAAAATATTGTGCACCCTAATAAACTTATCTGGGGTCAGAGACATAACAACCACTAGATACAAAGGCTAGAAAATGGTGGCACTCACATCTTTAATCCTAGCACTCCAGAGGTAGAAATTCCTCTGGAGCTCTGTGAGTTTAAGGTCACATTGGAAACGGCCAGGCATGGTGACACACACCTTTAATCCCAGAAAGCGAGCCTTTAATCCCAGGGAGTGGTGGTAGAAAGCAGAAGGTATATAAGGCGTGAGGACCAGAAATTAGAGGCATTTGGCCTGGTTAAACATTCAGGCTTCTGAGCAGTAGTTCAGCTGAGACCCATTCTGGATGAGGACTCAGAGGCTTCCAGTATGAGGAAACAAGACCAGCTGAGGATCCGGTGAGGTCAGGTAGCTGTGGTTTGTTCTGGTTCTCTGATCATCCAGCGTTCACCCCAATACCTGGCTGCAGGTTTGATTTTATTAATAAGAACTGTTAAGATTCCTGCTACACCCAAGGGCTTGTTCTCAACCTGTGTTGGGGCAAGCAAACACACACACACACACACACACCCCTCTATTCACTGCTCTCTCAATGCAGCAGCTGATAGGAGTCAAGGAGGAAGTGGCAGGAGTGATGGTCATGATCTATTGTGGGTCATGACACAGTTACAGTTATAGTAATTGACAGTACAGATGTCACTCCACCAGAGGACTGATTCTCACATGGGGTACCCTGTCAGGTTAGACCTTAAGTCCACCAACTCTGAAAATGTTGCTTTTATCTGTAATTTCACTGTGCAAGATCAGCGATGATATCTCCCCATTTACCATGCATTTTCTTGTAATGTGCACTTGTAAGCTCATGATTCAACTCAGTCTTACAGGCAAACATATATCTGTTTCTTTCATTTGATGTAGCATCCTGATCTGAACCCTGCAGAGGACCTTGAGGCTGGACCTCAAAGGCTCCTGATAAGGAGGCTAGCAGGCAGGCATCAGACCCCTGATAAAGCCACTTGGGACTGATGGAGAGTGCTGTGCATTTTCCCAGCAGGTGCTACCACATTCAGAATCAGCCGTGAGGCTGGGTGGCAGTGTGGCAATGTGTTCCAGTGCATATTCCATTTGCTTATTCCCTCCCCTGATCCCATCTACTATGGCTGCTACTGTGGCGGTTCCAGATTGAACAAACGGAAGAAAGACTTAGACAGGTGAGTGATCCATCTAGGGGGGAGACTGGAGTGTCTGGGCTGGGGTGGGGACAGGACACAAGCAGAGCATCTCATGATGTATGAATAGGAGACATGCATATTCACCATATGTCATGTGTATTTTTATTAATTAATTAATTAATTAATTAATTTATTGTTTGGTTTGTTTCCAGACAGGGTTTCTCTGTGTAGCCCTAGTTGTCCTAGAACTGTCTGTGGAGACCATGCTGGCCTTGAACTCAGAGATCTTCCAGCCTCTGCCTCCTGAGTGCTGAAACTTAAGGTGTGGATCAACACCTCCAGCCTATGTTTTCCCTTCTTGTCAGGTAAAGAAATCAGTCCAAGAGTACCCTGTATCTAGTGGTCCCTGAACCAGAACATGTAATTTATAAAGAGTGGACAATGCGGGACTCAGGCACCAGACTAGGGCATGGCCAACCATCACAGCCACCGTCAAAACATTAGCTTTGGTTGTAAAATGTCAGCGAAACTTTGGAATATATAATTTCACCATGTTCCTGGAGCTTTGTTTTAAAAAATTACTTTTCAAATAGAGGGTCTCACTATGTATCCCTGGCTGATCTCAAACTCAGAGATCATCTGCCTCTGCTTCCCAAGTACTGAGAATAAAGGCAGACACCTTCACACTCCACAGAAATGGCTTTCAATAAATATGTGATTAATAGGTATCACTGATTTTCGAGCCTGGGGAACATTACTTCTGAAACATCATGTTTAGGTCATGCTGACATGTTTGAGAAAGACTGCAGGTGAGAACTGACCTCCTGTGGGTCCACAGTCCTCCCTCAGCTGTTCCTTCCTCTCTCCAGGTGCTGCCAGACTCGTGACAACTGCCGTGATCAGGTCAAGAAGCTGGAAAGTTGCAAGTTCCTCATAGACAACCCCTACAGAAGCTTCTACTTATACTCGTGCTCTGGGAATGAGATCACCTGCAGTGGTAGGTTTACCTTCCAGGACCTCTGAATTCTGTTTTCTCCTGGGCATCTTTGGAAGAGGCACAAAAGTATCAAGGACAGTCACCATTTAGTGCTCATTTCCTTCACCCCATTTGACATCACAACAGCCTTATCAGGTAGATACTAAAATATAGATGAGGTCTGAAGCATTAATCTTAATCGTTTTCAACAAAAAAATCAGGAGTCACATATTGGGGTAAGAGATCTGAGAACAGGGAGCAATCACCAGTTGCTTCCTACCTCTTCTGTTCTTTCTTCCAAAAGCCTGAGATCCTCTCTAAGCCCCACTCTACCACTTCCTGTCTCCTCTCTGTCTACAATCCTCCAAGGCTCTATGGTCAGCTAGTGGCTAGCTCCACCCTCTGACTCCAAACAAGCTTTATTTGTCAGAACACAATCAAAATATCACACAACAGAGGTCCCTGATGGTGAAGATAAGGTAGCCTGGGCCAGATGCTCAAGGTCAACAGCTTAGAAGTGATGGCATTTGGTTCAGGATCAATCGTCTACATCATTCCAATGCCTTTTTAAAAACATTTGTGGATTTTATATATTTGTGGGGGAGTTATGCCTGTGGGACAGCACACTTGTGGAATTCAGAGGACAACTTGCTGTAAATTGTTCTTTCATTAGACCATGTGAGTCCTGGGGAGGGAACTCAGGTTCAGACTTGGCAGCAAGAGCCTCATTTCCAGAGTCAATTGCCTGCCCAAAGCCTCTCTGCCCTATAAACCACAACGTTTACTGACACATTATTTACTAAACACTTTTATGCTACATTAATGGCTATAAGCCAAATACTGAATTAAACACATATGCAGGGCAAGATTTATCATTCCCATTTTACAGGCGAGGATTCAGAGGGCTGGGAATATAGTTCAGTTGTTAGAGTGCTTGCCTAGCATTCACAGAGTCCTGGGTTCCAACTCCAGAACCCATGAATTGAGTGTGGTGGTGCACACCTGTAATCCAGCCCTTGGGAGGTGGAGGCAGGAGGATTGTCTTAAATCATATAATTTTAGAAGTGGTAGTTGGCATTTGTAGTTTTCTGGGTTTTAAATTAAACATATGTCTATTGATTTTTATGTATAGGAATGAGTTGGCATCCTGTGTCTTCTTCAGTCACTCTCCACCATATCTTTAGAGCCAGGGTCTCTCTCTCTCACTAAACTGGACACTCACTCTTAGCTAGCCTGACTGTCCAGCAAGTTTTGGGGATCCAAGCTCACCACTTCCCAATAGAGTTACAGATAC
This sequence comes from Peromyscus eremicus, assembly GCF_949786415.1. Taxonomy (NCBI): domain Eukaryota; kingdom Metazoa; phylum Chordata; class Mammalia; order Rodentia; family Cricetidae; genus Peromyscus; species Peromyscus eremicus. The sequence goes on along the minus strand of NC_081438.1, from coordinate 5,537,477 downwards.
CACAACCACACCTTACTTTTTCCATGGTCTCTGGGCATCCTGGGTCAGGCCCTCATGTTTGCATGGCAACAGCTTTACCAACTGTGCCATCTCCCCAGCCCACAACAACTAATGTTTTTATTACGAGCGTGTTCCAGCAATTTGAACAACCCAATGTCCTTTTGTGTGCTTCGTCTCTCAACCCTGAGTGTGCACCTATGGGAGGTGCACTATGTCTTTTCTTTACAAATCGTAGGGAACATGGTCATGGGCTCCACTCAACTTCTTTCTTGTTTCCCTCCAGACAAAAATGACCCCTGTGATGCCTTAATCTGCAACTGTGACCGCCAGGCCGCCATCTGCTTCTCCAATACTCCATACAGCAAGAAGTACAAAGGCAATGGCTGTTAGACTTGTCACCTCAGTTACTGGGACACCATCCCTGCCTGCCTGGTTGTCTTCACTACTCACTGTGCCCTCTAATAAAGCACCTATGGAAAGAGCTCCGCTGTGGTGATTGTATTCTCTGTCTACCAAACATAATTAGATCCTCAGAGAACATCATTCGGTCTAGTCCTGGAAGCTGAAGTATAATTTGAAAGAAGTTTCCAAGAAGCAAAAATCTTGAAGGGTCATTTGTGAGCCCATCCATGCCTTTCATCCCAGAATTCTGGGATGTGAGGCAGAGGTAGAGGCAGAGGAAGGCAGATCTCTTTAGGTCAAGGCAAACCTGGTCTAAAAAAAAAGTTCCCTGGAAAGACAGGACTATTACACAAAGAAACCTTGTCTTGAAGAAGAGGGAGGAAGAGGAGGAGGAGGAGGAGGAGGAGGAGGAGGAGGAGGAGGAAGGGGAGGAGGAGGAGGAGGAGGAGGAGGAGGAGGAGGAGGAGGAGGAGGAGGAAAAGCCAGTCTGGGATACATAGTGGGGTAGGAGAGGACTGCTGTGGAACATTAATTTAAGACGTGTTACATTTGATTATGCTGTGGAACATTTGTGTTAATAAGGCAAAAATGTGCTTCATTTGTTTAACTCTGTGAAGCTGGGTTACTGTTCCTGTCAAAAACATCTGATGGTCTAATAAAGAGCTGAATGGCTAAAAGCAAAGAAGGAGAAAGGATAGGCAGGGCTGGCAGGCAGAGAGAAGAAATAGGAAACAATATCTCAGGAGATGAAGAAGGACCAAGAAAAGGAGGAGACAAGGACAAAAGGGGACCAGTCATCCAGCTACACAGCAAGCCATAGAGGAAGAAGGAAAGAAAAGTATACAGAACTAGAGAAAGCTAAAAGCCCAGAGGCAAAAGACAGAAGGGATAATGTGAGTTAAGAAAATATGGCTATAAAGAAGTCAAGGTAAGACCTGGCATTTATAAAAGATAATAATCCTTCGTGTGTTTATTGGGGAGCTATGAGGTGGGCACAACAAAGGGAAAAAGAATAAAAGAGTAAGACAAACAACTATAGGAAACAGAAAAGGAAGAAGAGGGGAGAGATGAGGAAGAGATAGTGACAGGAAAGAGGGAGGGATGGGAAGGTAAGGAAAGACAGAGAGGTGGGAGGGGAGAGAAGAGAGGAAGACGCAGTGTCACACGGGCACTAAAGGAACATCTTGTCCCTAAAAATACTGGAATTGAAGGGGTAGGGGACGTGGTGGAGGGCAGGATGATGGTGGTGGCGGCGGCGGCGGCGGCGGCGGCGGCGGCGGCGGCACACACCTTTAATCCCAGCACTTGGGACCAGAGATAGGCAGATTTCTGTGAGTTTGTGGCCAGCCTGGTCTACAGAGCGAGTTCCGATACAGGCTCCAAAGGTACAGAAAAACCTTGTCTCAGGAAACCAACACAAACAAACAAACAAAAAACTGGAATCAAAGCCCATCTGCTGTGTGCTACTCTAAGGAAGTGGGATGTAAGAAACCAAACTGGACTGAGGGTAAATGACCAGAAGGCAGGATTACATCCTGTGACCTTCCAGTCTTCGCTGTGCCTAAACACACGCCACAGGACAGTTGTCCCGCTAAACTACACAGCAGTCTAACTTTTTGCAAGAAACAAAACAGAGCACATCCTCTACTCTACCTTTCTCTATCACGAAACCCCACATGTGAAGCCAGGTTAATATCTCATTCAATGGTCAACCAGATTTAGGAATAATTGTCTCATTGACTGATTTAAGGCTACGTGGTTCTCAGTGTCTTTTCCCTTTACTGAACAGCTGCCCAGCCCTCTGACTTTCCACCCCCAACCTGATCCTCAGTGGAGTCCCAAAGCACAGGCCTTACCCCCCCCCCCAAGGTCAGGTCTCAGGAGCAACAGGTGCAGCTAGAGCCATGTTGTTTTTTATTCTTTTGGGGGGCCCGTCACCTAGCTCCAAATAAAGCACACACAGAAGATTATTCTTAATTATAAATGCTCGGCCTTAACTTTGCTTATTTCCAGCCAGCTTTTCTTAACTTAAATTTATTCCATATATGTTTTGCCCCCTTTTCTATTCTGGTATATTTTTCTTTGTTTCTTACTCAGTGGCTTGCTGTGCAACTTGGGTGGATGGCCCCTGATGTCCTACTCCTTCTCAGGCTACTTCTTTTCTCCTACCAGATTTCTTCTCCTATATATTCTCTCTGACTGTCAGCCCTACTTATCCTTTCTCCTGACTAGCTATTGGCCATTCAGTTCTTTATTAGACCTTCAGGTGTTTTAGACAGGCACAGTAACACAGCTTCACGGAGTTAAACAAATTCAACGTAAACAAAATAACACACCATAATATTTCCTTCTTTTGTCTAAATAAAAATAAAGGTTTTTACTTTAATGGAAAACTACATACAACAAAAATGATTATCAAATAAAAATTACATTTACAATATTCTGTCTATTTGTAGTTAGCATATCCAAAGAAAATAATGCATTATATTATTATATAATATAATACTATTCATTGTAGTGAATCCAAAGTTTTACACCTAACTTACTTTCTATCATAACTAAGAAGACCTGCAACTGTAACTATCTAGTCTTCAAGTCCATCAAAGACCCCAGAAGGAAAATATTATTTGAGTAAACCAAAAGTGCATTGCAAACAACTTCCAAAATTCTAGCAATGACAGAGACATCTGACTGCCTGGACAGTCACCCAAAGTTCCTTCTGTAACATTGGGCCATTTATATTTAGCCTACAGACTTAAAGTATCTGGCAGACTCTTCAGTGAAGCAGGAATTTTGAAGGTCTGTCCTTCCTTGTATTGGCAAAGTTCAACAGTTCTTTTTCCTCTGTTTCCTGCATGTCCAGTCTGCATAGCACATTGTCAGCAGTCAGAGACAAGAACAGTTTCTCTGCCCAGTGGCTAACCTTGCCACAATAAAAGCAAACTCCATAAGGAGTTTCTTCAATGCCCGTCAGCTTCTCTGAAGTCAATTGGTGCTGCCAGGAGCAGATGTGTCTCATTGTCATGAAAAACTTTAAGTTAACAAAACTTTTTAAATGCCATATTCTATATGTCTTTGAAGTACTTGAAGATCATCTATCTAAAATATATCTATTCAACCTAGACAGCATACCTAATATATCTATAAATTTGATTGTTATAAATGACTAAGTACTGACCCAAGGGGTGGCTCTAACTGCTAACATTCCCTAACAATCCTCCCTTTTAGATTAATATAAAAGGGTGAGTTATGAATAGCAAGTGTGTGGGGGAACGAGGGGGGCAAATTATTGAGACTGCTTCCTGCTCTTTTGGGGGCAAAATGGGGAGGGGGACTTTGGGAGATGGGGTCACACACAGTGGGAGGTGTGAGGGAAGAATCATTCAGTTAGCTGTCATCCTGGATACCCCTTGAGGGAAGTAAGAAGGCAGGTTGCTAGGAAAAAAATAGATTATCATTGGCCTCATGAGCAGGGATAGCCAACGGAAGAGTGATAACTGCGAGAAAGAATGGGATGGAGAAGTGCCCTGGATGTACAGAAGAGGCAAGGGTGAGTGAGCCAGATTTAAAAGCAGATATGCCCTTGAGTCTGGAGTGGTGGTACCAGCAGTGAAGTTTCAGGAGCTTGGGGGACATGGCATGCCAAATCAGGAGTACAGGAGCCATCACATCTGCTGTTTCTCTGGAGGTGGAAAATGCTTCTATCCAATCATTATTCTCCTGGTTGGTGTCCTCAGTTAGTGCAGTGGCTGGTGGTATATCTGGAGGGCCTTTGAGAATCTGGCCTTGGCATGAATCTGGCAGGAGAGGTGGATCTGTGCAGGAACCTGCAAGTTTTTTTTTTTGTTTTGTTTTTTGTTTTAAAAAAAAACTAGAACATATTTACATCTTGGTGTCATAGCAAATGCTATGACTTTGGGTTAAACAGTATGAACATTTTCTAGGGCCTGGTTTTGGCCCAATGAAACACATCTTTAAATCTATAACCAAAAGAAATTTGCTGAATGAAGTGGTTGAGTGAGTGAAGAAGGAGGAGCAGGAAGGATTCCCTTTCCTCTCTAATGCTAACCTGTCTCTAAAAGCTAGGACTAGTAAAGTCCACAGAAATTTAAGGACTCCCAAGACTGTAGTCAGTGCTCTATTAATTTATCAAAACTGCATTTATCAATGTTAAAACTCTGAACCTCTGAAGTCACATCTGAAACCAGTTTAACCTGTACCATGAAGTCTGTGACTGAGTCACACCTGCCTGTACTTTTAACAGGGAACTTACTAATGAGCTACCAAGGTGCTTGTAGCCTTGGAATTGGGAGAGAGAGCTGTTAATTGGCAAACATCATCAGATCTGAGAAGGATAAGTAAGTGAACAGAAGTGAGACATCTTTCCTATCTTCACATAAACAAATGTTAAAGCATCTTCTTTTTATCTAATTTACCAGGAGATACTAAGAGCAGTCATTGCAAAGTGAGATTATACCTTGTTTGAATCTGGTAGCAAGGTGAACTATGTCTAGACTCAGTGTTAGCTCTAAGAGAATGAGGCCTGTGAATTTCACATAGAGAACAAAAAAGGCACCTGAAACCTTGGTTGCAGCAGTTGAATTGACAAAGCCTGGTTGTCAAATGACATCAGAGATCTGAGAAGGATACATTTTAGCTGAGTTAGTGATCGAAAGTGACAGAGACTTCCCTGTTGGCTACCTAGACGGCCACCTGTAGGCGGAAGTTTTCCTGTGTCCCTCAGTTGCTTGGTCCCAAGTAAACACACAGAGGCTTATATTAATGACACACTGTTTGGCCTGTACTCAGGCTTATCATTAACTAGCTCTTACAACTTAATTCAACCTATTTCTATTAATCTACATTTTGCCATGTAGCTTTGTGGCATTACCTGTGTTGTATCACATCTTGCTTCCCTGGGCAGCACTCAGCATCTCTCTGACTCTGCCTTCTTCTCCTTGTCTCTCTCTTGGATTCCCCACCTGGCTCTATTCTCTCTTGCCACAGGCCGTAGCAGCTTCCTTATTAACCAACGGTAGCAACACAGATTCATAGCTTACAGAATGACCATCCCACAGAGGCCATCCCAGGATCCTCCATGGTCATTAACGGCAGAGGTCTCAGGGCAACATCAGTCTTTGGCTGCCAGCCCTAGGCCTGCCAGGCCTCTGAAGATCTGACAGTTTTGGGGTAGGTACTTCTGGGGACGACCAGCCTCCCTTGTCTAGGCAAAAGTGAGGCAATGGGCTCCCCAGAGTTCTATTGTCCAGGGTTTGAAAAAAGCCCTGGTAGCAGATGAGCTGAAAGGCTGTTTTTTTTTTTTGTTTTTTTTTTTTTTCAGCAACTGGTGCTGCCACTCTGGAGCAAGTTCCAAGTGGAGGTTTTGTGCCAATCCATCTTCTTTGGAGGAAATAAAGGTGCTGTGAGGATCCAGCATGTCTCTCTATCATGAAGAGCTTTTTTTTTTTTTTTTTTTTTAAATTTTTATTTTGCAATACAATTCAGTTCTACATATCAGCCACGGATTCCCTTGTTCTCCTCCCTCCCGCCCCCCTCACCTTCCCCCCAGTCTGCCCCCCATTCCCACCTCCTCCAGGGCAAAGCCTTCCCCACAGACTGAGATCAACCTGGTGGACTCAGTCCAGGTAGGTCCAGTCCCCTCCTCCCAGGCCGAGCCAAGCGACCCTGCATAGGCCCCAGGTTTCAAACAGCCAACTCATGCAATGAGCACAGGACCCGGTCCCACTGCCTGGATGCCTCCCAAACAGATCAGGCCAATCAACTGTCTCACCCACTCAGAGGGCCTGATCCAGTTGGTGACCCCTCAGCCATTGGTTCATAGTTCATGTGTTTCCGTTTGTTTGGCTATTTGTCTCTGTGCTTTATCCAACCTTGGTATCAACAATTCTCGCTCATATAAACCCTCCTCATTCTCGCTAATTGGACTCCCAGAGATCCACCCAGGGCCTAGTCATGGATCTCTGCATCCAGATCCCTCAGTAGTTGGATGAGGTTACTAGCATGACAATTAGGGTGTTTGGCCATCCCATCACCAGAGTAGGTCAGTTCGGGCTGTCTCTCGACCATTGCCAGCAGTCTGTTGTGGGGGTATCTTTGTGGATTTCTGTGGGCCTCTCTAGCACTTTGCTTCTTCCTATTCTCATGTGGTCTTCATTTACCATGGTCTCCTATTCCTTATTCTCCCTCTCTGTTGTTGATCCAGCTGGGATCTCCCGCTCACCCAAGCTCTCTTTCCTTCGACCCTCACCCTTTACTACCCCCACTCATGTCCAGGCTGTTCATGTAGATCTCATTCCATTTCTCTGTCATTGGGCGATCCCTGTGTCTTTCTTGGGGTCCTGTTTCCCAGGTAGCCTCCCTGGTGATGTGAGTAGCAGTCCAGTCATCCTTGTTCCACATCTAGTATCCTGCTATGAGTGAGTACGTATCATGTTTGTCTTTCTGAGTCTGGGTTACCTCACTCAGGATGATTTTTTCTAGATCCATCCATTTGTCTGCAAACCTCATGATGTCATTGTTTTTCTCTGCTCAGTAGTATTCCATTGTGTATATGTACCACATTTTGTTTATCCATTCTTCGGTTGAAGGGCATCTAGGTTGTTTCCATGTTCTGGCTATTACAAACAATGCTGATATGAACATAGCTGAACAAGTGCTCTTGTGGTGTGGTTGAGCATTCCTTGGGTATATGCCCAAGAGTGGTATAGCTGGATCTTGGGGGAGATGGATTCCCAATTTTCTAAGAAAGCACCATATTGATTTCCAAAGTGGCTGTACAAGCTTGCATTCCCACCAGCAGTGGAGGAGAGTTCCCCTAGCCCACATCCTCTCCAGCATAAGGTATCTTCAGTGTTTTTGATCTTAGCCATTCTGACAGGCGTAAGGTGGTATCTCAGAGTTGTTTTGATTTGCATTTCCCTGATGATTAGGGATGTTGAGCAATTCCTTAAATGTCTTTCAGCCATTTGAGCTTCCTCTGTTGAGAATTCTCTGTTTAGTTCTGTAGCCCATTTCTTAATTGGACTGTTGGGCATTTTGATGTCTAATTTCTTGAGTTCCTTATATATTCTGGATATCAGTCCTCTGTCAGATGTGGGGTTGGTGAAGATCTTTTCCCATTCTGTAGGCTGTCGCTTTGCCTTGTTGACCGTATCCTTTGCTCTACAAAAGCTTCTCAGTTTCAAGAGGTCCCATTGATTGATTGTTTCTCTCAGTGTCTGTGCTACTGGTGTTTTATTTAGGAAGTGGTCTCCTATGCCAATGCATTCAAGACTACTTCCTACTTTCTCTTCTAGCAGGTTCAGAGTAGCTGGATTTATGTTGAGGTCCTTGATCCACTTGGACTTAAGTTTTGTGTCCAATGATAGATATGGATCTATTTGCAGCCTTCTACATGTTCATATCCAGTTTTGCCAGCACCATTTGTTGAAGATGCTTTCTTTTTTTCATTGTGCACTTTTGGCTTCTTTGTCAAAAATTATTTGTTCATAGGTGTGTGGATTAATGTCAGGGTCTTCAATTCAATTCCATTGGTCCACATGTCAGTTTTTATGCCAGTACCAAGCTGTTTTTATTACTGTAGCTCTATAGTACAGCTTGAAGTCAGGGATCGTGATGCCTCCAGAGGTTGTGTTATTGTACAGGATTCTTTTGGCTATCCTGGGTTTTTTGTTTTTCCATATGAAGTTGGGTATTATTCTTTCCAGGTCTGTGAAGAATTGTGTTGGTATTTTGATGGGGATTGCATTGAATCTGTAGATTGCTTTTGGTAAGATTGCCATTTTTACTATGTTAGTCCTGCCTATCCATGAGCATGGGAGATCTTTCCATTTTCTGACATCTTATGAAGAGCTTTTTAATTCAACATTTTCAATGCCATATTCTGCAGATCTCTGAGTATTTGAGCACTGTCTGTCTATTAGCTATGAACGGCTGACTCTCAGCTTGTGTTCCCTAACATTCTTCAATATGTTATCAGCTTTCATAAGACTAGGACTTATTTTCTTCTGAAAAGGCAAAGAAGAGTGTCAGGGAATAGATCCAGGGTCAAATGGGAACACGAGAAAAGGGGATATGAGTTGGGGTTGGCCCAACTCTGAGAAAAGAACCCTCTTAGGGGACCCAAAATTCCTTTACAGAATATATATCTGGTTTATCAAATTCCTTATTTATTTAATATATGCCATCATTTATTTAGATTCTCTAGAATCTTGGTGTTGAACATTTGGTGAAGAGATAGGTATAAATCTCTAAGTTAGCTTTTGTTAATCTAAATACATCTTTTATAACTTTCACTTTGTATTATCATATAGAGTATAGTATAAACCAGAATTGAATCAAATATAGTTTTACCTTTCTATCATAATACAAAAAGTCTATACCAATCCAAAATATTTGAGGCTTGTTGGTGTTTCATAATGGCAGTTTTGTCATTATTGTGAATCTCAGTGCAAACATCTGACATGCAGGTGGTCCTAGGCTGCTCCTGTAAAACGTTCAAAAGAAGCAAGATCATTAAGGTGCTAGCTAAGACAGACACCAGGGAGGTTTTCTTGTTGCATCTGCCTTAGTCATGTATCTACGTTTTCAGCAAGGCCATGGAGTTTCTAATGATCCCTGAGTGGTTATCATAAAAACAGCACTGCTCTCCTATGGCCTTGCTTAGGCCTCCTTCTTGAAGGAATGATAACCAGGGGAACCAGTTGAATAAGTTTTAGGTCAAGACCCCTTCTTACCTGGAGAACTGTTTTAGCTGGAGAAGAGAGTAATTTCTCTAAATATGTAACAGATTTTTCTAGGGCAGCGACATCTCCATCTACTGCCACTCTTAAGGCCCTGTTGTTCTGATCTTTGAGTACAGCCAGATTATCATCCTGAATGACATATAAACATAATAATTTTTAAGGCTACACAATACCTCTTTGATTCTACATAAAGAAGGTCAAGTGTCTTTTCTTATTGTGGAGCCATTTCAGTTAGTAAATCTATCAATTGACAGCTCTGGGCCCAGTTTCCTAGTATACCAATGGATACTATAGGAAGACATTTTTTTTTCTCTTTTTTTTAATTTAATTTTTTAAATTTTTATTTTGCAATACAATTCAGTTCTACATATCAGCCACGGATTCCCTTGTTCTCCCTCCTCCCGTCCCCCTCACCTTCCCCCCAGCCCACCCCCCATTCCCACCTCCTCCAGGACAAAGCCTTCCCCGCAGACTGAGATCAACCTGGTAGACTCAGTCCAGGTAGGTCCAGTCCCCTCCTCCCAGGCCGAGCCAAGCGATCCTGCATAGGCCCCAGGTTTCAAACAGCCAACTCATGCAATGAGCACAGGACCTGGTCCCACTGCCTGGATGCCTCCCAAACAGATCAAGCCAATCAACTGTCTCACCCATTCAGAGGGCCTGATCCAGGTGGTGACCCCTCAGCCATTGGTTCATAGTTCATTTGTTTCCATTTGTTTGGCTATTTGTCCCTGTGCTTTATCCATCCTTGGTCTCAACAATTCTTGCTCATATAAACCCTCCTCATTCTCGCTAATTGGACTCCCAGAGATCCACCCGGGGCCTAGCCATGGATCTCTGCATCTAGATCCTATAGGTAGACATTTTGTCTCCTATGCCAGGGAGTTTCTCTTTGACTTAGCCATTTTAGTGTGTTTCAAGGGCAGTGACAATGTACTCTGTTCTATAGCTGCTACCAGCTGAAATAGGTCATAGGTGGTCAGTGCCCATAGATTTTAAAAGGCTAGTCAAAGGTATGCAGGGAATTTAGGCAATGGACCACTTATCAGAAACATTTGATTATCTGACCCAGCTGTAGAGACAGGGAACAATCACATTGGCTAGGCTGCTCTACATCAGCCTTCAGCAAGTCCAGAACTTGTCATCATTTGGAGCAGGTTGCAGTCAGCAATGGATGCTTTGACATGTCTGCCAGCCAAATGGAGAACTTCTGAGACAAGTTCAAACTAGAAATAGAAGTTAAAATTTAAGAACTTAATTGGAACTTTTAGACCAATAGATTTAATAATTGGGAAGGGGAGACAGAGAGAAAAAGAGGGAAAAAGAGAAAGAAGAGGTGCACATAGTTTCGTGAAAGGAGAGAGAGGGAGAGAGGAAGGAAGAGAGAGAAAAGGGGGAGGGGTCTTCTCTTAAAGAGAACTAACTTTACATAACATGATGTGGTCAGGACAATGGGTGGGTCCACAAGGGGCAGGTATGAATACTAACATTCCCTGACAACAACACCTCAAACAAAAATAGAAACATACGTACAATATGTTGTAACAAAATAACCTTAAATTTTAATCAATAAACAAAAATCCATTAAAGAAGAGTAGAAACATATATACAGTGTAAAAATAACTTTATATTTGTATCAATATACCATATTCCTCTAGATGATAATAAACATTCATAACCCATGAAATAACCAAAAGCCTCCAAAACCACACTTGGGAATGTGGATGTCATTGGAAGCATGTCTCCACATGCTTCCTGCTGTCTGTGGATGAAATATCTTTAGGGTCCCAGAGAGAAAATTTTGAGATAATAACCAAGTCCTAAAAAGACCAGCAGTAAGCTTTGTTTTAGGTATCACCTGTCAAATTTCAGGAGGTCTTGCCTGTTCAAACCTGACCTTGAACATGGAGACAACCAACTCAACTCACCGTCTACATGGTTTTTATCCGGGGAAGACATATGAAGTGGGGAAAAGGAGGTGCTGGGTGCTAATTTAGAGGGTACCTGAGAGATGGCCAAACCAAGAGGCGAGAGGGCAATGGGACAGCAGATTATCTGACAGCCACCATGTGGTTGCTGAGAATTAAACTCTGGTCCTCAACAAGGGTAGAAAGTGCTCTCAAGTGCTGAGCCATGTCTCCAGACTCTGCAATGGTTGATTGTCAGCTTCACACACTGGGTAGGAGAGCCTCAGCTGGAGGATTGCCTGCAGCATATTGGCCTGTGGGCACATCTGTTGGACATTTGCTTTCTTTCTCTTTTAGTTTCTTGTTTTTGTTTTTTTTTTGGTTTTTTTTTTTTTTGGTTTTTTTTTGTTTTGTTTTTTGAGACAGTTTTGTGTGTGTGTGTGTGTGTGTGTGTGTGTGTGTGTGTGTGTGTGTGTATATCTCTGGCTGGCTGTCCTGGAATTCACTCTGTAGACCAGGCTGGCCTCCAACTCAAATATTTGTCTGCCTCTGCTTCTGAGTGCTGACATTAAAACCATAAAAGATGTGCACCACCACTACCACTATCTGGCAACATTCCTAGTTTTTTAAATGGAGTTTGTGAGCTACTAAGATGCAGCCTACAATGAAAGCCTGTAGACCTGAGTTGGACTCCTGAAACGCACTTAAAGGTAGGAGAGGACTGCCTACACAAGACTGTCCTCTGACCTCCACATGTGCACACAAGTGCACTCTCTTTTGATACCTCTCTCTCTCATGCACAACTTAACTAATTAGTTAATTAATTTAAAATTAAATTTGTAACTTATATCTACCTGTGTCAGGTTCTTGGGACAGACTTACACTTTGTTTATAAAGTTAACATGGAGGATTGTAGTGGCCAGCTACTCTTGCATGGGACCACATGTCACTGTCAGCATCCCTCAGACCCAACCCTAGGAGCAATGTCTATATCTTCTCATTACCTCAGAGCAACCATGGGACAGGGACTTGTCACTTGGTCTGTCACTGACTTGAGCTGGTTGAGGTGTTGAGCTAGCCTTTTCTCTTTGCCTCTGTGACAGCACTGATTCAGGCTCAGTCACCATCTACAGCAGCTCTGCAGGTCAGGACTGTGTGTGAGGGTGCACATATTCTACTTCTGTGCTACATACACAGTAGTCACAGGCCCCGAGTGCTGACTGGACACTGTCAGAGCACAGCTACAGGACTATAAAGAAAAGTCACTTGAGTCCTCCAGTCACAGAGGATGAAACCCCTTCTGGGGGTCGCTCTGCTCAGAGGTAGGACCCTTGTCCCCTAAGAGCATCACATCTCCCTTGTCTTCAATGTACAGCCCCCTAAAGGTCACATGTGAAGTTCTAGTTTGGGGTTACCTTTAGGATCCAATGGCCTCTGTGTTGGAGTTCTCTTATCCTCTCATGGTGACAACATCTGTCATCTTTATCCTCTAGGTCTAGACTCAAATGACTCCTTAGAAAAGTCCACTATATTCACCTACCCAAGCAAAGAATGTCCCTTCTACCTCTGCCATATTGCCCTGGGACAGATTTACTTGGGTTTCAGGTTCCCTGGCATTTTTCTTGTCCTTTTAAGAAGTATTTACTTTTATTATATGTGAATGAGCCCTTTCTCTGCATGGGTGTCTGTGAACTGTGGGTGAGCAGTGCATACAGATGTGAGAAGAGGGTTTGGATCATCCAGAATTAGGGTTGTAGACAGTTGTGAGCTGCCATGTGGGTGCTGGAACCATGCCTGGGTCCTGTGCAAGCACAGGAAGTGCTCCTGGCTGCAGAGCCATCTCTCCAGCCCTTAATATTATTTTTACATAATCTTATTATGTGGCTCATGATGTCCTCCAACTCAAAATTCTAGCCCAGACTTGCCTCAACCTTCCAAGTATTAGGATTACATACTTGCCTAGCATGTGTCTGCAATTCTTTTTTGATTGATTTTTCATCATAGGGTTTTGCTGTGTAGCAATATCTGTCCTGAAACTCACTCTATAGACCATCCTGGCCTTGAACTCAGATATCCACCTGGATCTGCCTCCAGAGTGTTGGGACTACACAGTGTGTATTCCACTGTACCTGGCTTCTCTTGAATTTTAATGGTGACCAAGTATCCCACTGCAAACTGAATCCTAGCTTATTTACCTACTCCTCAGCTGATGAACAGTTTATTGTATCAAATGCTGACATTACAATGATGATCTGACCATTATCCTTGTCTATGAGCTGTGCATGGCCATCCAACAGATTCCTTCTAATTATTCCAGTGTAAAACAGTGAGCATGTGTTGGCTGCTTCTCTGGCTCAAGGTCTCAGCTAGAGCTGTGATGAATCCCACTGCTGGCTAAGGCTAGGGTGCTGTGGGATGGTCTGTATGTCAAATGTGTTGCTGATTGGTCAATAAATAAATCACTGATTGGCCAGTGGCCAGGCAGGAAGTATAGGTGGGACTAACAGAGGAGAACTGAGAGAACAGGAAGCTGAGTGAGAGAGACACTGCCAGCTGCTGTCAGGACAAGGAAGATGTAAAGTACCGGTAAGCCACAAGCCACGTGGCAAGGTATAGATTTATAGAAATGGATTAATTTAAGCTGTAAGAACAGTTAGCAAGAAGCCTGCCATGGCCATACAGTTTGTAACCAATATAAGTCTCTGTGTTTACTTGGTCGGGTCTGAGCAGCTGTGGGTCTGGCAGGTGAGAGAGATTTGTCCTGAGGTGGGCCAGGCAGGAAAACTCTAGCTACACTAGGGTTTCACCTAGGCTTGAGTAGGGGTGGGGCAGCTTTCAAACTCAAGAGATGGTTGGATTGTTGGGTTATTGAACTAAGAGGTCAGTTTGTCTCTGACTGCTGACTGGAGAGTGTTCTCAGCTCCTCAACACAGGGACCACAGGGCAGTTCACAGTGTGGTGGCTGTCTGTCCTGACAGTGAGAAATGAGCAGGCAAGCAAGGCAAAAGACAATGTCTATAGAACTTAGTCCTGGGGAGTCCGACCAGCCGAGTACAGCTGTGTTCATTTATAGTGTTACCCACTCAGGAGGCTGAGGACAAAGTGTTGCTAGAGTTGGAGGCTAGCCTGGGTTACTGTGCAACTTCCAGTCTCAGACAAGTAGACATCTTCCTGCTCAGGCTTGGTGACTTGAGTTTGGTCTCCAAGACCTATATAGTGGAGGGGAAAACCAACTCTCTAAAGCTGTCCACTGACCTCCTCATGTGTAGCATGACTTATGAATGCTCCCAAATGCATGCTTGTGAACCTGTGTACAGGCAAGCACACACACACACACACACACACACACACACACACACACACACACACACTTCTATTCACTGCTTTCCTGATGCAGCATCTGGTAGGAGTCCAGGAGGAAGCTAGCAGGCAGGCATCAGACCCTTGGTAAAGCCAAGTGGGATTGATGGAGTGTGCTGTCCATTCTTACAGCAGGCGCTACTGCACACAGCATCAGCCCTTGGGCTGTGTGTTGATTCGGCAATGTGATCAAGTGCACCATCTTTGGAATTGATTCCTTGTCGGAGTACAACAACTATGGCTGCTTTTGTGGCTTGGGGGGGGGGGGAGCTCAGACACCATGGTGAATGAGTTAGACACGTGGGTGATCCATGTGGGAGATTGGAGTTTTGGAGTTAGGTGGGACAGGACACAAGCAGAGCATCTCATGAGGCATGAACAGGAGACATGCATGTTCACCAAACATCATATATTTTGTTTTGTTTCTTGCTTTCTTTGTGTTTGTTTGTTTGTTTGTTTCCAGACAGGGGTTCTCTGTGTAGCCCTAGGTTTCCTGGAATTCCTTCTGGAGACCATGGTGGACTTGAACTCAGAGATCCATCTGCCTCTTGATACAAAGTACTGGGATTAATGGTGGGCACCACAACACTCCAGAGAAGTTACTTTCAATAAATATATGCTTAGTAGAAATCACAGATTCTCAAGCCTCAGGACCATTTCTTCTGGAACATTGTGTTTAAGTCATGCTGACATATTTGAGAAAGACTTCAGGTGAGAACTGACCTTCTGTAGGTCCATACTCCTTCATCAGCTGTCCCTTCCTCTCTCCAGGTGCTACGATGAGACTCACAACCACTGCTACACTCAGGCAAAGAAGCTGGAAAGCTGAAAATTCCTCATAGACAACCCCTACACCAGCTTATATTCATACTCATTCTTTGGGAATGAGATCACTTGCAGTGGTAGGTTTACCACCCGGTATCTCTGGACTCTGATTGGCCCTGGGTGGATTTGGAATGGACAGGGAAGTAACAAGGACAGTCACCATTTAGTGGTCATTTCTTGGTCTCATGTGACCTCACAACAGTCTTATCAGGTAGATACTAAAATATAGATGAGGTCACTGATGAGGAAGATGAGGAAGACAGGGCCACTTGCCCAAGGTCATCCAGCTTAGAAGTGATGACATTTGGTTCTGGAACACAGATCTACACCATTCCAAAGGCTCTTATAAAAAACATTTTAAGATTTTATGTATTTCTGGGGGAGAATGCCTCTGCTACAACACAGGTGCGAAGGTCTGAGGACAATGTGTCTGTTTTCTCCTTCGACCATGTGAGTCCTGGGGATGGCTCTTGTTTAGACTGGCAGCAATTGCCTTTATTCCCTGAGCCATCTTGCCTGCCCAATGCCTCTTCTGTTAACTACTGTGTTATACTGATTCCATATTGACTAGACAGTGGAGAGCTGCATCATTAGTTATAAGCCAGATATTGTACTAAATACCTATGCAGGGCAAGATTTATCATTCCCATTTTACAGGTGAGGATTCAGAGGGCTGGGAATATAGCCCAGTGGCTAGTGTACTTGCCTAGTATTCACAGAGCCCTGGGTTCTACCTCCAGAACCCCTGAATTGAGTGTGATAATGCATACCTGTAATCTGACCACTTGGGAGGTGGAGGCAGGAGGACTGACTTAAATCATATAATTTTTATTTTGAGACAGGGTTTCTCTGTGTATTTTTGGTGCCTGTCCTGGATCTTGCTCTGTAGACCAGGCTGGCCTTGAACTCACAGAGATCCACCTGGCTTTGCTTCCCGAATGCTGGGATTAAATGTGTGTGCCACTACCACCGGGCCTTAAATCATATAGTTTTATAGGTGGTAGTTTATATTTGTAGTTTTCTGGGTTTTAAATTAAATATATGTTTATTTCTTTATGTGTATATGTACTAGAATTAATTGTAGACACCATCACACTCCACAGAAGTTGCTTTCAATAAATATATGCTTAATAGAAATCATAGATTTCAAGCCACAGGACAATTTGTTCTTGAACATCATGTTAAATCATCCTCACATGTTTCAGAAAGACTGGAGGGGGGAATTGACCTTCTGTAGGTTCATTCTCCTTTCTTAGTTGTTCCTTCCTCTCTCCAGGTGCTGCCAGATTCATGACAACTGCCTCGCTCAGGTTAATAACCTGGAAAACTGTGCAGTCCTCATAAGGAACCCCTACACCAGCTCCTACTCACACATCTGTTCTGGGAGTGAGATCACCTGCAGTGGTAGGTTTACCCTATGGGAACCTCTGAATTCTGCTTACTCCTGGGTGTCTTTGCAAGGGGCAGAAGTAACAAGGACAGTCATTTACTTGGTCCCATTGGACACCACAACAGCCTTACCAGGTAGATACTAAAATATGGATGAGGTCTGATGCAGTAATCTGATTAATCTTTTTAAATAAAAAAACAGGAGTCACATATTGGGGTAAGAACCAGAACATCAGTGAACAGGGAACAGCTGCCAGCTGCTTCCTACCTCTTCCATTCCTCCTTCCAAAATGATGAAATTCTCTCTCAGCCATGCCTTGCCATTTCCTGTTCCTATTCTGTCTAGAGTCCTTCAAACTTCTGTGGTTAGCTAGTGGCTAGCTCTGCCCTCTGACTCCAAGCAAGTTTGATTTGTTAGAACACAATCAAAATATCACACAACATTTCCTTGTTTTTGTCTAAACAAAAAGGAAGGTTTTTTTTTTTAACTAACATAGTAAAACCATATACAATAAGTATAATAACTATATACAAATATATATAAGCAAGAATTACATTAACAATATCTAGTCCATTTGCATTTGCCAAATTGAGAGAAAATACTCCATTATCTATCCTATCTTGGTAAGTCCAAAGTCTTGTACCTAATTTATTTTCTACCCTAACTTGCATTACCAACCAAAACTATCTTTTTATGTCTCTCAACCTTATGCACTTTACATGTCTTTTGTGAGGTGAATTTGTTAACAAGGAAAACTATATCTATAACTGTCCAGTCTTCCACTCCTTCAGAGACCTGAGAAGGAAATATTACCTGAGTAAACAGGATGTGCAGAGTAAAAAACTAAGAAATGACAGAAACAATCCCCCAAGGTTCCTCTGTAACCTTGGGACATCCATATTTAGCCTATAGGCCTAGAATATCTGACACACTTTTCTGTGAAACAGATTTTTGAAGGGCTGTCCTACCTTGTCTTTGCAAAGATGACAGTCACTTTCTTTTGTGTCCTGCTTGTGTATACTGACAGCAGTCGAGGCAAAGGAAGTTTCAGGCCTAGTGCCTAACCTTTGTAATGAAGAAAGTAAACTCCATATGGAGTTTCTTCGATGTTCATAATCTTCTCAGAAGTAGACTGGTGCTGCTAGGAGCAGACATGTCTCATTGTCACTAAAAAAAACAGGGTTTCTCTGTGTAGCTTTGCGCCTTTCCTGGAACTCGCTTTGTAGACCAGGCCGGCCTCGAACTCACAGAGATCCGCCTGCCTCTGCCTCCCAAGTGCTGGGATTAAAGGCATGCGCCACCACCACCCGGCTCCAGATTTCTTCTTAATGACAAATATAGGAGAATTCCAAGGATTAGTTGATTCTTCAATATGTTGACTATATAACTACCCCTGTACCCGTTGTTCTAAGGCCTGTAATATTTCTGATGTCAAAGGCCATTGGCCCACCCACATAGGTTTGTCTTTTAACTATTTTAAAGGTAGGCCTGTTGGTAACTTTAAAAGATCAGCAGCTTTTGTGCCCTGTTTATGAACAACCTGAATGGTCGGTGACTGTTCTTCATAATACTTTTTAATATTTGTCCCAGAAACATTTGTTAGTTTATGATTTGTTCCTGAGATTGGAGGAATGTTAATCTGGGCATTTCATTGCTGTAACAAATTACATCCCCATAAATCTTTTGCTATGTTAGCCAATTATGGCTCTAATTTTCCTCTCTGTCCTTCTGGCACTATACATTTGACATATCTTGACTTTATTTTACCTGAGATAAAGTTCAAACCCCAAAAGTTGAACATTTACCTCCTGAAGAGGCCAATTTGGATGCCAAGATTTTGGTGTCATTATTGTTATATCTGCCCTGGTGTCTACAAGACCCTCAATTACAATGTCATTTATTCATATTTTTTAACTTTGGTCTTTGATTATGTATAGAAGTTTGCCAAAATATTTGCTTTATGGTTTTACCTGGAATTTTTGTTCTATCTTCTAAAGTTTTTATTTAATCCAGAGCAGTATGGTTTTTTTTTCAATAGTCATTATGTATTTAATTTGCTCTAGGAAGAGTTTCCACAAGTTGATAGGGAATGCCTAAACCAAATTTGACATGAGGGCCCACAAGCATCCCCCGTCCAAGATATTTTCCAATGGCAAAGGGTTACTTTGTGCCTTGTTGATTTGCATTCATTGTTCCAGGTTCTGCCTTTGGTTTATCTTCTCCAGAAAGCAGAGACTTTCTGTTTGGATTATTCCTAGAAAAATCATTGTTTCTAGGAATGCCCTATCTACAATCCCTTTTTAGGTGACCTTGTTTAGCACAATTAAAACATCTGACATTTTGATTATTCTTCAAGCCTCTGTAAATCACCTCTCCTATCCAAGCATCAACATGGTTATAAGATTCAATATTGATTGTATCTCTGATCCATTTCTCTGTGGGTGCTGGTCTTGCCTTTAAAGGCCTAATTACTCTTTGGCATTGTGAATTAGCATTTTCACATGCAAAGATTCAATTATTATTTATCTAGCTTATGGATTTGCTATCATTCTATTTGCAGATGAAGTCAATCCTCGTGAAAAATTAGTGAACTTTTCTTTTGGGCCCTGTATAACTTTAGTAGTAAATGACAGTTTTCTTTCCAACTTCTTCATCTCTGTCCCAAGCATTCAAAGCTGCTTCATGGCATAGAGCCAAGATATGGTCATCATATATAGACTGTCTTTATACATCAGCATAATCACCCTCTCCAAGCAGCTGGTCTTGGAAATTTCTATACCCCTATCCCTACTTGATTGTTCAATGGCCTCAGCCTCATCTTTCCACCAGGTCCTTCACTGTAATTGAGGACCAGGTTCCAATACTTTTAGAACCAAGTCTTTCCATTTTTGTGGGATAATACTCTTACTAGTTGACCATGAATTTTATATCTGCCTCACAAAAGGAGAATGCTACCATATGAGACTATCTCTTCCTTAAATCTCCTCAGATCTAACATTTCCACAGGAATCCAGTCAGCTCTTACACAGCCTTGGGGATTCCTGTCATTTGACAGTTCTTCCTGTTTGGTGACTGGATAAATTAAGGTTGAGTTTTTTGATAACCTTGGGCTGTTTCTAATTTCAAAATGTGATGGTAACATTGGTTCTCCCTTAAATTCCTCTACCTTTGTCTGAATATCTCTATGATCTATTTTAATGAGTTTTTCTAAGTCTTCTAAAGTATCACTCAAAATTGCATTTTTTTCTTTAGTAAGTAATTGTAAGGCTTGCATATTATCAGTCAATTCCTGATATTTGGCATTGATATCAACTAACTTTTTTAGGGATAAAGCAAGAATTACTAAGCTGATAATGCTTATAATTAACATTATGTAAATCACAGCTAAGTTAATTATCCCCTCATTTAATTGTTCCATTTTATTTATTTATTTATTTATTTATTTATTTATTTATTTTTTATTTTTCTTTATTAAGAAATTTTCGACTTATTCCACATACCACCCACAGATCCCCCCTCCTCCCTCCTCCCACTCCCCAGGCCTCTTTCCCAAGCCACCCCGCATCCCCACAATCCTCAAATCAAGGTCTCCCATTGGGAATCAGCAGAGCCCGGCACACTGAGCCTAGGCAGGTCCAAGCCCCTTCCCACTGCACCAAGGCTGTGCAAGGTATCACACCACAGGCACCAGATTCCCAGAGGCCTGCCCATGTACCAGGGACAGATCCCGATCCCCCTGCCTGGGTGCCCCCCAAACACTTTGAGCCAAACAACTGTCTTCCGTATCCAGAGGGCCAAGTCCAGTCCCATGGGGGTACCACAGCAACCAGTCCATAGTTCATTGGGCTTCCATTTTTAAAACATCCATTGTGGAATCATACAGAGACCTAATTCCCTCCATCATAATAGTGTTTCCTAATTTATATCCTGGGAAAAATCTCTCTCTCTCTTTCTTTAACTAATTCCCCCTTTTAGAAAGTCCCAGTTGTCTCACCAAATCTGCTGATGTTGACACTGAAGTGTGAGGCTAAGATTGCTGTGCAGCACATCTGGACAGAGAACACAGGTGGTGCACAGCTGGCTGAGAACAGCTGCCCCTGATCAGATGTCAGCATCCTGAGGACAGGGTCCAGGGGAAGTCCACAAGCCACAGGAAAAAGTGACCAAAGAGCCAGCAGTCTGAAAGGCAGATACAAGGGAACACACAAAATCAGCACGTGTGATTGGCAGGAAGTGAAAACACAGAGCTGCCTGAAGACAGAGCTGGCCAGTGGTGAGGGACAAACCCCAGTGGCTTTTGGAACCCAAGTGCCTGTCGAGTTTGGGGCTTGTGGAGATTGCTGTAGAAAGGCTGCATCAGGAAAATCCCAGACCCACTCAGAGGGCTTGGGGAAGAAAAGGAAAAGCCAACTGGCCACATGGCGACTCCTGCGGACAGCTCTGGCAGATGCCTGTGGCTGCAAAGCCTTGGGCAAGCGGCTGTTTCCTGAATTCATGGCCCCAAATTTGAACACCAGATGATTTGTTAATCTAGTTAATCTTTATCAGTCAAAAACCAGGAGTCAAATATTGGGGCGAGAACCTGAAAGATGAGAGAACAGGGAGCAGCCGCCTTTTGCTTCCTTCCTCTCCCATTCCTTCACCCAAAGGGCTGAAGTCCTCTCTCTGCCCCACCTTACCACTTCCTGACTCCTCTCTGTCTGACAGTCCTCCAAATCTATGGTCAGTAGTGGCTAGCTTCACCTTCTGACTCAAAGCAAGCTTTATTTGTCAGAACACATTCCGAATACCATACAAGAGGTCCCTGATGGGGAAGATGAGGAAGCCTGGGCCAGATGCCCAAGGTCAACAGCTTAGAAGTGACAACATTTGATTCTGGATCAATCATCTACATTATTCAAATCCCTTTTCAAAACATTTAAAGTTTTTTTATTTTTGTGGGTGAGGCATGCCTGTGCAACTTCACACCTGTGGATCTCTGAAGGAATCTGTACTCACCTTTGACCATGTGAGTCCTGGGGATGGAACTCGGGTTCAGACTTGGCAGCCAGTGCCTTTATTCCCTGAGCCATCTTCTCTGCCCAAAGCCTCTCCTGTTAGCTGCTGTGTTATATTGATTCTACATTGACTAAACAAACAATGGAGAGCCGCATCATTGGCTATAAGCTAAATAGTGGCCTGAACACCTATGCAGGGCAAGATTTATCATTCCCATTTTCAGGTGAGGATTCAGAGGGCTTAAAATATAGCTCAGTTCCTGGATTCCTTGCCTAGCATGCACAGAGGCCTGGGTTCCACCTCCAGATCCCAAAAATTGAGTGTGGTTGTGCACACCTGTAATCCCAGCACTTGGGAGGTGGAGGCAGGAGGATTGTTTTATATCGTATAATTTTCAAGTGGTAGTTGATATTTGTGGTTTTCCTGGTTTTAGGATTAAATATCCATGTTTATTTATTTTTATGTATAAGAATGAGTTTACATCCTGTGTCCTCTTCAGTCACTCTCCACCATGTCTTTAGATCCTGGGTCTCTCACTAAACATGACACTCACTTTTAGCTAGCCTGACTGACCAACAAGTTTTGGGAATACATGCTCTCTATTCCCCAATAGAGTTACAGATGCCCCAACCACACCTTGATTTTTACATGGTCGCTGGGCATCCTAGGTCAGACCCTCATGCATGTATGTCAACCACTTTACCAA
>NC_081438.1:5390124-5510124 GCF_949786415.1 Peromyscus eremicus | reverse complement strand
CTCTCTAGCACTTTGTTTCTTCCTATTCTCATGTGGTCTTCATTTACCATGGTCTCCTATTCCTTGTTCTCCCTCTCTGTTTTTGATCCAGCTGGGATCTCCCACTCACCCAAGCTCTCTTTCCCTCGACCCTCGCCCTTCACTACCCCCACTCCTGTCCAGGCTGTTCATGTAGATCTCATTCCATTTCTCTGTCGTTGGGCGATCCCTGTGTCTTTCTTGGGGTCCTGTTTTCCAGGTAGCCTGCCTGGTGATGTGAGTAGCAGTCCAGTCATCCTTGTTCCACATCTAGTATCCTGTTATGAGTGAGTACATACCATGTTTGTCTTTCTGAGTCTGGGATACCTCACTCAGGATGATTTTTTCTAGATCCATCCATTTGTCTGCAAACCTCATGATGTCATTGTTTTTCTCTGCTGAGTAGTATTCCATTGTGTATATGTACCACATTTTGTTTATCCATTCTTCAGTTGAAGGGCATCTAGGTTGTTTCCATGTTCTGGCTATTACAAACAACGCTGATATGAACATAGCTGAACAAGTGCTCTTGTGGTGTGGTTGAGCATTCCTTGGGTATATGCCCAAGAGTGGTATAGCTGGATCTTGGGGGAGATGGATTCCCAATTTTCTAAGAAATCGCCATATTGATTTCCAAAGTGGTTGTACAAGCTTGCATTCCCACCAGCAGTGGAGGAGAGTTCCCCTAGCTCCACATCCTCTCCAGCATAAGGTGTCTTCAGTGTTTTTGATCTTAGCCATTCTGACAGGCGTAAGGTGGTATCTCAGAGTTGTTTTGATTTGCATTTCCCTGATGATTAGGGATGTTGAGCAATTCCTTAAATGTCTTTCAGCCATTTGAGTTTCCTCTGTTGAGAATTCTCTGTTTAGTTCTATAGCCCATTTCTTAATTGGACTGTTGGGCATTTTGATGTCTAATTTCTTGAGTTCCTTATATATTCTGGATATCAGTCCTCTGTCAGATGGTCTAAAGTTGGATTTCAACAACAACAAAAACTACAGAAAACCTACAATCTCATGGAAACTGAACAATACCCACCTGAATCACCAATGGGTTAAGGAAGAAATAAAGAAAGAAATTAAAGACTTCCTAGAGATCAACGAAAATGAAGACACCACATATCCAAACCTATGGGACACTATGAAAGCAGTACTAAGAGGGAAATTCATAGCACTAAACGCCCACATAAATAAGCTGGAGAAATCTCACACTAGTGACTTAACAGCACACCTGAAAGTTCTAGAACAGGAAGAAGCAAAGTCTCCCAGGAAAAATAGATGCCAGGAAATTATCAAAGTGAGAGCTGAAATCAATAAAATAGAAACAAAGAGAACAATACAAAAAATTAATGAAACAAAGAGTTGGTTCTTTGAGAAAATCAACAAGATAGACAAGCCCTTATCCAAACTAACCAAAAGACAGAGAGAGAGCATCCAAATCAACAAAATCAGAAATGAAAAGGGGGACATAACAACAGACATTGAGGAAATCCAGAGAATCATCAGGTCATACTTCAAAAACCTCTATTCCACAAAACTGGAAAACCTAAAAGAAATGGATAATTTTCTGGATAGGTACCACATACCTAAATTAAATCAAGACCAGATAAACTATTTAAATAGTCCAATAACCCCTAACGAAATAGAAACAGTCATTAAAAGTCTCCCAACCAAAAAAAGCCCAGGACCAGATGGTTTCAGTGCAGAATTCTACCAGATCTTCAAAGAAGAGTTAATACCAATACTCTCTAAATTGTTCCATACAATAGAAACAGAAGGAACATTACCAAACTCCTTCTATGAGGCTACAATTACCCTGATTCCCAAACCAAACAAGGATACAACAAAGAAAGAGAACTACAGACCGATCTCCCTCATGAACATTGATGCAAAAATACTCAATAAAATACTGGCAAACAGACTCCAAGACCACATCAAAACAATTATCCACCATGATCAAGTAGGATTCATTCCAGGGATGCAAGGATGGTTCAACATACGAAAGTCTGTCAATGTGATACACCATATAAACAAACTCAAAGAAAAAAACCACATGATCATCTCACTAGATGCTGAAAAGGCATTTGACAAAAGCAAACTCTTAATGGAACCATTTGAACTAACAAATAGTGCTATACATAGTTACAATTTTCTCAGTCTTACAACTTTAAGTCTTAATAGAACCATTTGAATTTTCTTGCTAACATGTAGGAAAAACTTCTGATGTATACATAAACTTAAATATTTCCTTAACTTCACAAAATCAGGGTGCTAATACCAATAGGTTAACATAATTTCTGCAAACATACATTCAACCTTAATTCACTCATAACTCTCCCTTTTCTTTATAAATTTTTAAACAAAATCTTGAACCTAGATAGAAAAACCCAAACTTACACAGTTTCTACAAACCCGTAACTATTAATACTTTCAAAACTTTTAGCAAAACATCCAAAGCAGTTTCTTTCTTTCCTTTCTTTTCTTTTCTTTTCTTTTCTTTTCTTTTCTTTTCTTTTCTTTTTTTTGAGACAGGGTTTCTCTGTGTAGCTTTGCACCTTTCCTGGAACTCACTTGGTAGCCCAGGCTGGCCTCGAACTCACAGAGATCCGCCTGGCTCTGCCTCCTGAGTGCTGGGATTAAAGGCATATGCCACCATCGCCCGGCCCAAAAGCAGTTTCTTAATAAAGCTCTTTACATTTTAAAGCAACCTTAGTATTCCCATTTGCATTTCTTACTAACAAAACATAACATTAATCCACTCAAATAACAAAATATTTTTTTAATTAAATACACTAAGGAATATTACTTCTTCCTTTTATAACTTTTTAAAAAAATCTCAAGCCTAGTTAGAAAACCCAAACTTTTCCATTTAAACAGTCCCTTTTGTAACACAAAACCACTTCCATAAGTAATTCCATTTTTACATAAACAGTTCCATAATACAGGTCCATTTTTTAACACAAAAGAATTCATGAATCACTAGCATATATGCAGACACAAAACTGCATCTTGAGTTTAGGTAAAAACAATAAATTTCTTCATTTAAATAGTTCCATTTTTAACACGAATAATTCCAGAAAACAGTTCCTAAGTCATTACTAGAAGTAAATTCAAAATTGTCCCATTGCAATGAAATCACTATTGTTCATTTCATTTCTTAAGTCCCAAAATACAAATAATAAATTCTGGTACCAGCCTTTCAAATATGAAGAAATCCATAACCAAGACATTTTTGTAGTTTTATCTCATGTTTTATGTTCAAAAAGTTCAAAAAAAGTAAATTCTGGTATCAGACTTTCATTTCCCAATATGAGGAGATGTTTTACAACCAAAACTTTTTGCAGTTAACAATTTTTGTATGTAATCATTTCTAAAGTTCAGAGCTTATCATTCTGAAAGTTTTTGAGAAACAGGAGTTTAATTCTTTAATGGCTCTCTCTTAACTCTGGAACTTAGTGACTTCTGTTGCTTTGCATTTCAGATGTTTTTATAACAACTCTATTAAGAACAAACCCAAAAGAAAGAAAAGAGACCACAAGAAAAACCTTGTAAAGAATATTCTGTTTCAACAGACAGTTTTCTAACAGGAGAAGATAGTTGTCTAAATTGGAGTGGGGTTTCAGACCTGCAGCTTCCATCAGGTCTGAAAACATTGCTGAACCTTAGTTAAAATTGTTTCAAACTTCTCAGCTGTCTGGAAGCCTCTTTATTCTCCTACTGTCCCTAGACTGCAAGATGGAACCTTAATATCAAGAGCATTGTTTTAGCTCCTTTTTACACTCATCACCAAACTCTGATACAATTTCCCCTCTTATTTTTTTAAAGCTGTATTTTCCATGAGTTATCCATGATAACATGCTGATGTTTCTGATAGATTTTTATTAGCCCAACATTTTCACCAAAACTGCTACTATTCAAAGGAGTCAAGAACATAGGTGTTCTTTCATGAAACATATCCTTCATTAGCTTACTCAGAGGAAAAGCATTTTCAGGATTTAGTATTTTCACTTCATTAGCTTTAACCCCTGATGTTATTGTTAGCAGCTGTGATATTTAGCACTGATTTCTTATAAGGAGCTTTCAGGTGTGAAACAACTATTTTTAAAGAGATTTTCTGGTTTGTTTCTCATCTATAAAGCAGTCATTTCTTTTTGAATGCTCATTTCCTTGTCTTCTTATTAGATTTGCAAAGGAATCATTCGGCAGGTTGTTTGTTTAAGAGATAAAGAACTTTTTAAACTTTCCCATACATTTCTTCATATCTAAAACCACGTTCAGTGTATAAACTGCTTTCCCTTGTCTTAAGGATTTTAAAGTGGCTTGTTTGCTCTTATAGGTAGCTTTTTTTGTTTTGTTTTTTGTTTTTTGTTTTTTCGAGACAGGGTTTCTCTTGTGTAGCTTTGCGCCTTTCCTGGAACTCGCTTTGGAGACCAGGCTGGCCTCGAACTCACAGAGATCCGCCTGGCTCTGCCTCCCGAGTGCTGGGATTAAAGGCGTGCGCCACCACTGCCCGGCTTATAGGTAGCTTTTTGTCTGACCTGAGACCTCAAGAGGTAAGATTAAGCGTTCTAGCATTGCTTTGAGAAGAAATTTGATTCTGAGCTGAAAAAAACAGTTTTTGGACAGCATTGCCATCTTCACCTGAAAAAGTACCTTTCCCAGAATGCATTTCTCTATAGCAGTTTGTTGTTACAAGCTAGCTTTTGGACTTCATTTCCCATAGTTCTTTTAAGGTCTGAAAATCAACTTTTACTTGACTTTTACTGGTCTTGTTTTCAAAGTTTTTTGCCTGGGAGGTTTGAATCAAGCTTTTTGAGTTTTCAACTATGGGAGGTCAGGAGATTTCTGCCTTCTTTTACCGGGGAGGCTTTCAAAGTTTTTGCTTTAGCAATGGGAGATTTGAACCAAGTGTTTTATGTTTTTGATTACGAGACATTGGGAGATTTCTGTTTTCTCCTCAACTGGCTTTAAGATGTGTCTCTCCTTCATCAGACAGTGGCCCTGGATCAGAACCTGCACCTGCCTTGATAACATGCAATTGAATCCGGCATTCCTTTTACCAACTTCCCTTGGGGCTGTACTTACCTCAGCTAGTCAGTGAAAAACAAACATCTACAACAGAGCTTTTCCATAGCTCCTTCAGAGTCTTTTACTGTTCCTTACCCCCCAGATACAGAGCTTCACATATCTCAGTCTGTGGTTCTGCTCCTAAGCTAGCTGCCTTTGAAAATAGGGGCTTTTGCCCTCCCCCCCAATTTACCTCAAACTCTAGCACCTTTCTGGGGAGGAATCTATCCCTTATCTGTTTCTTCAGAGAGTATCTAACTATCAGTTCCTAGTTTGGTCTCAGTTTATTCCCTCTGCCCCAGAAACATTTCCGACACTACAGTGACAGCTTTCCCTGCTACTGAAGGTAGGGGCTTTTTGTCTGTTTCTGTTTTTGGGGTCTGTGTGGTTTGTGTACAGACTGAAAATCAAACTTCTGCTTTTCTAATAAGGGAGGTTTTTGCCATCTCTAAGCTCGCATTAGGACAGGTGTTTGCTGAAAGGACCAAGCAGATGCCATAACAGGCTGCTTAGTCTTCTCTCAGAGATCAGGCCTCAATTTCAGTTTCCTGAGACCTGAGCAAGCAGTTTCTGGGAGGGCCATGAACAAAAGACATAGTCCTTGCAGTAGCTCCCTTTCTGCACGCACTCTGACTGCTCAAAGTTCAGCCAGATGTTTACTGTCTGGGGCCCCTCACCAACTTAGAGTTATGTGCAGTACATGCTTGGCCAGCCAGCCCCCATGGTGGCTCAAGGACAAAGCCTGGGACTTGTGCTGGACTGCCCCCAAAGTGATAAATTGTAACCACCAACCAGTAAATTCAAAGGTTACATACCCTCACCCAATTAAAAGAGAACAGAGATAAAATAAACCAATCTGAGTTGCACCCGTGCAAAACTCCCCCAACCCCCCTGAAGGGCTTGTGGTTTTTGCCTTTAAAAAGCTAGCCACACAAAGAAAAAGCAAGCTCCTCCTGGCCTCACAGTTACTACGAGTGAGTGCTTTGGATCAAGCTTCTTTGCTCTCGGCTTGTAAACAAACAGAAATAAACCTTGCTTTTGCATTCTGTACTTAAGGTCTTTGGTGGTATCTTTGGGGTCACAATCTGGGCATAACATTTGCCTCATCAGGCCTTCACCTGGTCCAGTTCCCCAGTAGATTGCTTTCGTTTGTCCCAGCACTCTCAGACAGAGCTGAGCAACAGAGGCAATCACCCCTTAGGGGTACACTCCCTCACCTCACTGGGAGTCTGTCAAAACAAAGCTTTTCTCAAAAAGATGCTTTCTGATAGAAAAGACTTTACTCCTTGTTTGTTCTCCGTTCTGCCCTGGCTGAGCTCTTTCCACAGACAGCGTTCCTGACTCAGCAGCCCAACTGCAGACACAGTTCAGCTTTACTGCTTTCCCAGAAAGGCTGTTTCTCTGATAGGATGCTATTTTCAGAGAGATTCCTTTTTTCAGCTGTGAATTCTGCGTAGCCCCACCTATCAACATGGGACTTGCAGGAAAGCGGGCTACTGTGCTGTTCCTGCTGCCTTTAGCTTTGCTTGTTCATTAGTGGTTTTCCCCTGGGTCCTGCACCTTCCTGCCTCAGCCCTACCCTCCAGGAAGTTGTTCACAACTGCAGGAACTCTAGTATCCCAGAATGCACTCCAACTCGGAGACGCTGGCCAGTTACCTCTCTGTTGTTGATCAGAAGCGAGGATACAATACTTAACACAGTTTCAGCTCATTGCCTCAGGGGATCTTTGCACTAGGGCAATCAGGAGCACCCTTTCATTCTGACAAGTGCTCACTCAGAAACAAAACCCCTGATGCCTCAGCTCAGCTGTTACTGAAAAGTCTTGGCTGTTTTGCTTTTCCCACATAAACAGTTTCCTGCCCTTTTGGGCTCTTTATGGCTCTTCACCTGCACTCTCCCAAACATTTCTTCAGGGGACTCTGACCCTCTGCTGCCTTTTACTAGCTTGAAGAGACAGAGCTTAGAAGAGAGGATTTTGGGGACCCAAGCACTGCCTCCCTCATTGCAGGGAGGATTTTTTTAAGCTTACAGAGGTTTTGCTATTCTAAGAGGTTTGTTGTTTTTCCTTAGAGCGAATCACAGGTGATTCCCATACTAATATCTTCAGGTGATTCTAACTTTTGTCTTTCTGAGAAAGTTCTGATAGGTTTTAGTTTAAGTTTTTTTTAAAGAGAGCTTTTAATTTGAGAAAGATTAAGGGTTTTTAGAGATATTTTCCCCAATTTTCCAAGAAAAGCTTTTTAGTTTAAGAGAAAGATTTTTTCCCAAGAGAGAAAGACCAATTTTCCCAAAACTTCTGAACTTTAACCTTTTCGGCTTCTTACATCTACATTTTTGCCTCAGGGACAGTCACTTTCTCCTGCTGCTTGGACTTAGTATTTCAGCTGTCTCCAGGCAAAAAGCTTCCATAGGAAATTTTTTCTCCCTGATAAGCTCATTTTAGAGCTTTTTTATTATCTGTAAATCTCAAAGAAAGATTTTTTCCTGGTTTGTGTTCATAGCCCCCAAAGTTAGAAAATTGAAGAGTTTTTCTGTCTAGTTGCCTAACCTATCTTAATTTTTTCTATAGTCTTTTACACTTTTAAGTTTTTCCTAAAGTATATTACTACACTAACATACGTATTTTTCACAGATAGAAAGAAATATAAGATAGAAATCTTGATGGAGATTTTTTGCGCTGCAGCACTGGACATCCTTCCAGTTCATTTTTTCTTTTCTCTGGAGGATAAAACCCCCTGCCCTTATTAATATATATAGTTCATTACAACACTGGACATGTCGCTCCCCCCCCCCCAGAACGTAACTCAACACTTTCACCAATAACTCTGTGTAAAACTATTATTATTTTTCTTTGTATTTAGTCCCTATTCCTTTGTCTTTAGTCCCTGTTTCCTTTTCTTTTGTGCCTGTTCATGTCACCATTCTTTGGGGTGTTTATTCACCAACCCCACAGTTCCCCAGCATTTTCTTGATTTAGAGCAGCAGGAAATATTAGAAGGATTTAGAGTGTGGTGATAAACAGATAGAAAATACAGGATAGACTCCAGAGGACCTGGAACCTATTCCAATGGGCCCCGACTGTCTCTGCCCTAAGGTATTTATAGAAACACCAAGAGGCAGAGCAAAAGACCTCCTCCCCCACACACAGCCAAGTGCAGATCATCTCAGACACCTGCACTCAGGCCCGTGGTCTAATCATCCTGTCTATGCAGACCTGCTGAGTAAAGCCACTAGGAATCTGAAATTGGGCTCCCACAGAATTACAATTCTTTTTTTTCTGGCATTTTACATGTGAGTGTTTCTTTGAATAGCAATGGCTGGTCTGGAATTCACTCTATAGACAGTCCTGGTTTTGAACTCAGATATTCACCCACCTCAGGCCCCAGAGTGGTGGGATTATAACGTGTGTGTTTCACTGTACCACTCCTCAGCTGATGAAGTTTTGTGTGTCAAATGCTGACATTACAATGATGATCTCACCATTATCCTTGTATATGAATTGTGAATTGCCATACAACAGATTCCTTCTAATTCTTCCAGTGTAAAACAATGAGCATGTGTTGGCTGTTTCTCTGGCTTAAGGTCTCAGCTAGAACTGTTATGAATCCCACTGCTGGCTAAGGCTAGGGTTTCACCTAGGCTTGAGTAGGGATGGGGCAGCTTTCAAACTCAAGAGATGGTAGGATTGTTGGGTTATTGAACTAAGAGGTCAGTTTGTCTCTGACTGCTGACAGGAGAGTGTTCTCAGCTCCTCAACACAGGGACCCCAGGGCAGCTCACAGTGTGGTGGCTTTCTATCCTGACAGTGAGAAACGAGCAGGCAAGCAAGGCAAAAGGCAATGTCTATAGAACTTAGTCCTGGGGAGTCAGCCCAGCCCAGTACAGTGTTATTCATTATAATCCTACCACTTGGGAGACTGAGGCCAGAGGGTTCCTACAGAGTCTGAGGCTAGCCTGGGTGACAGGACAGCTCCCTATCTCTAATAGGTAGACAACTTCCTGTGCAAGTCAGGTGACTTCAGTTTGCTCTACAATACCTACATAGCAGAGAGAGAAAACCATCTCCCTAAAACAGTTTTCTGGCTTCCTCTTGTATGACATGACATTTAGGAGTATTAACAAGTGCATGCCTCTGAACCTGTGTGCAGGCAAGCACACACACACACACACATACACACACACACACATACACACACACACACCACACTGCTCTTTTCACTGCTCTCTTGGTGCAGCACCTTGTAGGAGTCAAGAGGAAGCTAGCAGGCAGGAATCAGACCCCTGGTAAAGTCAAGTGGGATTGATGGAGTATGCTGTGCATTCTTGTAGCAGGTGCTACTGCACAGAGCATCAGCCCTCAGGCTTTGACTCAGTTCAACAATGTGATCAAGTGCACCATCCCTGGGAGTGATCTCTTGGTGGAATTCGACCACAGTGGCTCCTTCTGTGGCTTTGGGGACTCAGATACTTCTGTGAATCTGTTAGACATGTAAGTGATTCATCTGGTGGGATACTGGAGTGTCTGGGTTGGTGGGGACAGGACACAAGCAGACATCTCATGAGGCACAAATAGGAGATATGCAAATTCACTAAACATAATATATTTTGTTTAGTTTCTTTACTATTTTTTTTTTTGTTTCCAGACAGGGTTTCTCTGTGTAGCCCTAGGTTTCCTGGAATTCCTTCTGGAGACCATGCTGGACTTGAACTCAGAGATCCATCTGCATCTGCATACTAAGTACTGGGATTATTGGTAGACACCACCACACTCCTCAGAAGTTGCTTTCAATAAATATGTGCTTAATAGAAATCACAGATTCTCAAGCCTCAGGACGATTTCTTCTGGAACATCATGTTTAAGTTATCCTCACATGTTTGAGAAAGAGTGCAAGTGAGAACTGACCTCCTGTAGGTCCATAGTCCTCCCTCAGCTGTTCCTTCCTCTCTCCAGGTGCTGCCAGACTCATGACAATTGCTATGGTCAGGCCATGAAGATGGAAAGCTGCAAATTCCTCATAGACAACCCCTACAGCAGCTCCTACTCATACACATGTTCTAAGAATGTGGTCACCTGCAGTGGTAGGTTTACCCTCTGGGACCCTTAGATTCTACTTGTCCCTCACAAGTTTGGAAGGGACAGGGAAGTAACAAGGACAGTCACCATTTAGTGGTCATTTCCTTGGTCTCATGTGACCTCACAACAGTCTTATCAGGTAGATACAAAAATATAGATGAGGTCACTGATGAGGAAGGCCAGGTCACTTGCCCAAGGTCACCCAGCACAGAAGTGACAGCATTTGGTTCTGGAACACAGATCTACATATTCCAAATCCTCTTTTTAAAAACATTTCAAGATTTTATTTATTTCTGGGGCAGGCATATCTGTGCCACAACACAGGTGTGCAAGACTGAGGACAACTTGTAGAAGTCTGTTCCCTCTTTCAACCATGTGAGTCCTGGGGATGGAACTCAGGTTCAGACCTGGCAGCAAGCACCTTTATTCCCTGAGCCATCTTGCCTGCCCAAAGCCTCTCCTATTACCTGCTGTGGTATACTGATTCCATACTGACTAAACAATTGAGAGCTGCATCATTGGTTATAAGCCAAATACTGGAGTAAATACATATGCAGGGTAAAATTTATCATTGCCTTTTTACAGATCAGGATTCAGAGGGCTGGGAATAAGGATCAGTTTATAGATAGCTTGCCTAGAATGCACAGAGCCCTCTTCCTCCTCCAGAACCCATACATTGAGTGTGGTGGTTCACACCTGCAAT
Source organism: Peromyscus eremicus (assembly GCF_949786415.1). Lineage (NCBI taxonomy): Eukaryota > Metazoa > Chordata > Mammalia > Rodentia > Cricetidae > Peromyscus > Peromyscus eremicus. The sequence continues at coordinate 5,499,261 of NC_081438.1, read as the reverse complement.
CCAGCACTTGGTGGAGACAGGAGGATTTTCTTCAATTATATAATTTTATAAGTGGTAATTAATATTTGTAGGGTTTTTTTTGAGACTGGGTAATCTGTGTGGCTTTATAGACTGTTCTGGAACTTGCTCTGTAGACTAGGCTGGCCTCAAACTCAGAGAGATCCACCTTCCTCTGCCTTCCAAGTGCTGAGATTAAAGGTGAGTACCACCACTCTCCAGCTGATAATTGTAGTTTTATAGGTTTTAGGATTAAATATATGTGTTTATTTTTATGTATAGGAATGAGTTTGCATCCCGTGTCTTCTTCAGTCACTCTCCACCATGTCTTTAGAGCCGGAGTCTCTCAGTAAACATGACATTCACCTTTAGCAAGCCTGACTGACCAACAAATTTTGGGGATCTGTTCTTTCCACTTCCCAATAGAGTTACAGATGCCCCAAGCACACCTTGTTCTTCACGTGGTCTCTGGACATCCTAGGTCAGGCTCTCATGATTGTATGTCAACCACTTTACCAATTGTGCCATCTCCCCAGCCCACACAACTAATGTTCTTATTATAAGTGTGTTCCAGCAATTTGGACAACCTAATGGACTTCTGTGTGCTCTGTCTCTCAACCTAAAGGCTGCATCAATGGGAGGGCCATGGGTTCCTTTTGGCTACAGATCATAGGGATCAGGGTCATGAGGTCCACTCAACTTCCTTTCTTGTTTCTCTCCAGACAAAAACAACCCCTGTGAGGACTTCATCTGCAACTGTGACCGTGAGGCCGCCATCTGCTTCCTTCTGGCTCTATATAACATTGAATACAAAGGTGTTCACTTTTAGACTTGTCACCCCAGTTACTGCCTACACCATCCCTGCCTACCTGGTTGTGGTCACTACTCACTGTCCCCTCTAATAAAGCACATATAGAAAGAACTCAGCTTTGGTGATGTCTACTGTACATAACTAGATCCTCAGAGAATATCATCCTGTCTATTCCTGGAAACTGAAGGTTAATGGGAAAGACGTTTCTAGGGGGCAAGAACCTTGAATAGTGGGTGATGATTCCAGCCATGCCTTTCATACCAGCATTCTGGGATGCAGAAGCAGATGCAGAAGTAGGCAGGTCTCTTGAGTTCTTGGCAACCCTGGTCTAAAAGCAAGTTCCAGGACTTCCATGACAGTTAAAGAAACCCTGACTCAAAAAACTAAAAAAAAAAAAAAAAATTCAAAATCAAAATAAAGAAGAATTCAGCCTGAGATACATAGGGAGGTAGAGGGGACAGAAATGGGAAGGAGAGTGGGGAGATGAGGAATGAAAATGAAAAAGAACAGAGGGGAGAGGAGGGGTGGGGAGGGAAGGAAAGAAAGACAGAGAGGTAGGAGGGGAGAGAAGAGAGAGAAGAGATGTCACACGGGCACTAAAGGAACATCTTGCTGTAAAAGTTCTGTACTCGCTGGTTGGTGTCCATGCAGGCCTCAATGTCAGTTTCCTGAGACTTGAGCAAGCAGTTTCTGGGAGGGCCATGAATAAGAGACACAGTTTTTGCAGTTACTCCCTTCCTGCACGTACTCTGACTGCTCAGGGTTCAGCCAATTTTTTTTAACTGTCTGGGACCCCTCACCAACTTAGAGCTACATGTATGAGTCAAGGACAGAGCCTGGGACACTGTGTCAGCTCCCACAGTCAGTACTTGCTAGGCTAGCCACCCCCCATGGCAGCTCAAGGACAAACCCTGGGACTTGTCCAGGTCTGCCCCAAAATGGATAATTTTAACCCCCAACTGACCCTAGCCAATTAAAAGTTTCTACCATCATTGCCCTGGCATAAACCAATACTGAGTATGTTCCTATGTAGTCTGTAGACCCGTAAGCCTCCCCACCCTGTTTTAAAAACCCTGCCCCAATTACTACTCAGGGTCTCTCCTGCTTTGCTGCTGAGTCAGACGGATGGAGAGTCTGGAGTTAACTCAAAATAAAAAAGGCTCTTTGCTTTTGCATCAGATTTGGTCCCTCAGTGGCCTTTGGGGGATGCTGGGTACAACAGTTGCAGAAGAACTTTGGGTGACTGTCCAGGCAGTCAGATGTCTTTGTCATTTCTAGAGTTTTGGAAGTTGCTTTCAATGCACTTCCTGTTTACACATCCTGTCTTGGATGGAGTTGAAGACTAGATAGTTTTAGTTGCAATTTTCCTTAATTGTGATAGAAAGTAATTAACTATAGAACTTTGGATTAGCTAAGATGGCATGGATGGTGGAGTATTTTCTCTGAATTTGCTAAGTACAAATGGACTGAACATTGTAAATGTAATTCTTACTTCATAACTTCTTTATTGTATATAGTTTTACTATGTTAAACTTAAAACCTTTCCTGTTTATTTAGACAAAAGGGAGAACTGTTGTGGAATATTATTTGAAGATGTGTTTCATTTGTTTATGCTGTAGAATGTTTGTTTTAATGATGCAAAGATGTGTTGCATTCTTTTATGTGGCATTTGTTGAACTTTGTGAAGCTTTGTTTTTTTTGCCTGTGTAAAACATCTGATGGTCTAATGAAAAACTGAACAGCCAATAGCAAGACATGAGAAAGCATAGGAGGGGCTGGCCATCAGAGAGAATATATAGAGAAGAAATCTGGAAGGAAGAGAAGAAGAAGGAGAAGGAGCAAGAGAACAAGGAGAGGAGGATGTCAGGGGCCAGTCACCCAGCCACACAGCCACCCAACCACCCAGCCACATGTCAGCCCCAGAGTAAGTGTGAAAGTAAGACACACAGAAGTAGGAAAGGAAAAAGTCCAGAGGCCAAAGGTAGATGGAATAATTTAAATTCAGGAAAGCTGGTTAGAAGTAAGTCAAGCTAAGACCAGGCATTCATAAGTAATAATAAGTCTCCGTGTGTCTTATTTATTTGGGAGCTGAGTAGTGGGTCCCCAAAAGAGCAAAGTGACAAAAGAGCAAAAAAAAACCCCAACAGAGTGGAGGGGTGAAGAGAGAAGGAAAGAGAAGACAGAGAGGTAGGAGGGGAGAGAAGAGAGAAAGACGCACTGTCACATGGGTACTAAAGGACATCTTGGCCCTAAAAATATTGGACTCAAAGCATTTCTGCTGTGAGCTCATTGTAAGAAGTTTGATATAGGAAAGCAAACTGGACTGACCATAAATGATTCGAAGGCAGGATTACATCCCGGTGACCTTCCAGTCTTCACTGTGCCTAAACACACACCAGAGGATTATTGTCCTAGTAAAGTACACAGCAGCCTAACTTTTTTCAAGAAACAAAACAGAGCACATTCTTTTCTCTACCTTTCTCTATCATCCAACCCCACAGGTGAAGCCAGGTTAATCTCAAGTTCCCTGATCAATAGGATTTAGGAATGAGATGTCTCATTGGCTAAAGGCTACGTGGATCTCTCTTTTCTTTTAGTGAACAGCTGCCCAGTCCTCAGCCTTTTAACCGCAACCTCATCCCCACCCGTGACTCAAACTCAGGTCTCGCCCCTCCCAAGGTCAGGCCTGTGAGCAACAGGTGCAGCTAGAGACATCTGCGCAGGCACAGTGACTGGTAGTAGCTGGTAGTGACTGTCCAGAGTCCCGCTAGAAGGGTAGGGGGATCTTGAGTATGGAGAAAACTAACTCAACTCACCCCCCTACATGGATTTTATCCAGGGAAGAGGTGAGTAGTAGAGAAAAAGAGGTGCTAGGATGCTAAGTTACAGGATACATGACAGATGGTCAAATGCAGAGGCAAGAGGTCATTGGGCCAGCAGACATTCTTTATAAGCCACCATGTTGCTGAGTATTGAAGCCTGGTCCTAAGCAAGAGCAGAAACTGCTCTTAAGTGCTGAGCCATCTCTCCAGCCCCTGCAATGGTTGATTGTCAGCTTCAAACACTGGGTAGGGAGAGCCTGAGCTGAAGGATTGCCTGCATCATAGTGGCCTGTGGGCACATCTGTTGTGAAGGCATTTGCTGTCTGTCTGTCTTCTTTTTTTAATTTTTAATTTCTTGTTTTTTGTTTTTGTTTTTTTAGACAGTGTTTCTTGATGTATCTCTGGCTGTCCTTAAATTCACTCTTACACCAGGCTAGCCTCAAGCTCAGATATTTGCCTGCCTCTGCCTCCTGAGTGTTTGTATTATAGGCATGCACCACCACCACCACCATCTGCCTACATTTCCAGTTTTTAAATAAGTTTGTAGGTTAGTGAGATACAGCCTGCAATACAAGTCTCTTGACCTGAGTTTGATTCCTGGAACCCATTTAAAGGAAGAAGGAGAGACCTGACTCCACAGAGTTCTTCTCTGACCTCCACATGTGCTCTCTCTGTCTCTCTGTCTCTGTCTCTTTATCTGTCTCTCTTTCACACAATAACACACATTAATTGATTAATTAATTAAAGATTGAATATGTCACTGGACCTATCCCATAGGCTGTGTCAGATTCTTTCAATAGACTTAGCATTAGTTTATACAGTTAACAGGACTATAAGGGCCAGCTACTCCTGACTGGGGCAACATGTCACCATCTGCATCCCTCAGACCCAATCCCAGGAGCAATGTCTATATCTTCTTATGACCTCAAAGCATCCACGGGGGAGGGAGTTGGCACTTTGCCAGTCACTGACTTGAGCTGGTTGGGGTGTTGAGCTAGCCCTTTCTCTTTGCCTGTGTGACAGCACTGATTCAGGCTCTGTCACCATCTACAGTAGCTCTGCAGGTCGGGACTGTGTGTGAGGGTGCACATATTCTACTTCTGTGCTACACATACAGTAGTCACAGGCCCCGTGTGCTGACTGGACACTGTCAGAGCACAGCTACAGGACTATAAAGAGAAGTCACTGAGTCCTCCCCTCACTCAGGATGAAACTGCTTCTCCTGGTCAATCTGGTCACAGGTAGGACCCTTGTCCCCTCTGAGTGCCCCCCATCTCCCTTGTCTTCAATGTGCAGGCCCTGCTGGTCACACCTGAAGTTCTGGTTTGGGGTTCCTGTTGGGGTCTAATAGCCTGTGGATTGGGGTTCAATTTTCACCCCATGTCCACAACAGCTTGCACCTCTACCCTCTAAGTCAACTCAGATGACTCCTTAGTAAAGTCCACTACAGTCACCTACGCAAGCAATGACACCCCTTCTGTCTCTGCCACATTGCCCTGGCACCCATTTCCTTGGGCCTAAGGTGCCCTGACAATGTGATTTTTCTTTTCCTTTTAAACAACATTGACTTTTATCTTATGTATATGAGCCCTTTGCCTGCATGTGTGTCTGTGAACTCTGTGTGAGCAGTGCCTACAGAGTTCAGAGGAGGGGTCTGATCCTCCAGAACTGGGGTCATAGTCAGTTGTGAGCTGCCTCATGACTGCTGGACCTGAACCTGGGTCCCACACAAGCTCAACAATTGTTCCTGACTGCAGAGCCATCTCTCCAGCCCTGATTATTATTTTTACAGGATGATATAATTTTGGCTCAGGATGTCCTCTAACTCAACATTCTAGCCAAGACTTACCTCAGCCTCCCAACTGTTAGGATTACACACAGAACTATAAAGAGAGAAGTCACTTGAGTCATCCACACACTCAGAATGAAACTCCTGCTGCTGGTCACTCTCTCACAGGTAGGACCCTTGTCCCCTCTGGGTGACCCCCCCATCTCCCTTGTCTTCAATGCACAGGGCCCTGATGGTCATACTTGAAATTCTGGTTTAGGGCTGCAATTCTTTTTTTTTTCTGGGCATTTTACATGAAAGGGTTTCATTGAATAGCAATGTCTGGTCTGGAATTCACTCTATAGACTTTCCTGGCTTGGAACTCAGATATTCACCTGCCTCAGCCTCCAGAGTGCTGGGATTATAATGTGTGTTCCACTGTACCTGGCTTCTCCTGCATTTTACTAGTGACCAAGTATCCCACTGCAGACTGAATCTTGGCTTATTTACCTACTCCTCAGCTGATGAACAGTTTGTTGTGTCAAATGCTGACATTACAATGATGATCTGACCATTATCCTTGTCTATGAGCTGTGCATGGCCATACAACAGATTCCTTCCAATTCTTCCAGTGTAAAACAATGAGCATGTGTTGTTGGCTGCTTCTCTGGCTCCAGGTCTCAGCTAGAACTGTGATGAATCCCACTGCTGGCTAAGGCTAGGGTTTCACCTAGGCTGGAGTAGGGGTGGGGCAGCTTTCAAACTAAGAGATGGTTGGATTGCTGGGTTATTGAACTAAGAGGTCAGTTTGTCCCTGGCTGTGGATGGAGAGTGTTCTCAGCTCCTCCACACAGGAATCACAGGGCAGTTCACAGTGTGGTGGCTGTCTGTCCTGACAGTGAGAAATGAGCAGGCAAGTGAGGATAAAGACAATTTCTGTAGAACTTAGTCCTGAGGAGTCAGCCCAGTCAGGACAGTGGTGTTCATTTATAAAAATCCTATTACACGGGAAGCTGAGGCCAGAGGGTTCCTACAGAATCTGAGGCTAGGCTGGATGACAGGACAGCTCCCTATCTCTAATAGGTAGACAACTTCCTGTGCAAGCTTGGTAACTGCAGTTTGCTCTACAGTATATACATAGTAGAGAGAGAAAACCATCTCCCTAAAACTGTCTTCTGGCCTCCTCCTGTGTAGCATGACATTTATGAGTGTTAACAAGTGCATGCCTGTGAACCTGTGTGCAGGCAAGCACACACCTGCACACACACACACGCACACAGCTCTATTAACTGCTGTCCTGGTGCAGCATATGGTAGGGGTCAGGAGGAAGCTAGCAGGCAAGAATCAGACACCTAGTAAAGCCAGATGGGATTGATAGAGAGTGCTGTGCGTTCTTGTATCAGGCGCTACCACACATATCATCAGCCATCCGGCTGTGAGCAACTTCAACGATGTGATCACATGCACCATTCCTGGGAGTGTTACCTTGGTGGGATATGAAGACTATGGCTACTACTGTGGCTTCAGGCACTCAGACACTCCGGTGGATGAGTTAGACAGGTGAGTGATCCATCTGATAGGAGACTGGAGTGTCTGGGTTGGTGGGGACAGGACACAAGCAGACATCTCATGAGGCACAAATAGTAGATAAGCAAATTCACCAGACATAATATATTTTGTTTAGTTTCTTTATTATTTTTGTTTTTGTGTTTCCAGACAGGGGTTCTCTGTGTAGCCCCAGGTTTTCTGGAATTCCTTCTGGAGACCAGGCTGGACTTGACCTCAGAGATCCATCTGCCTCTGCATACCAAGTACTGGGATTAATGATAGACACCACCACACTCCAAAGAAGTTGTTTTCAATAAATATATGCTTAATAGAAATCACAGACTCTCAAGCCTCAGGACGATTTCTTCTGGAACATCATGTTTAAGTCATCCTCACATGTTTGAGAAAGACTGAAAGTGAGAACTGACCTCCTGCAGGTCCATAGTCCTCCCTCCGCTGTTCCTTCCTCTCTCCAGGTGCTGCCAGACTCATGACAATTGCTATGGTCAGGCCATGAAGATGGAAAGCTGCAAATTCCTCATAGACAACCCCTACAGCAGCTCCTACTCATACTCCTGCTCTGGGAATGAGGTCACCTGCAGTGGTAGGTCTACCCTCTGGGACCCCTGGATTCTGCTTGTCCCTCTTGTGTTTGGAAGGGACAGGGAAGTAACAAGGACAGTCACCATTTAGTGGTCATTTCCTTGGTCTCATGTGACCTCACAACAGTCTTATCAGGTAGATACTAAAATATAGATGAGGTCACTGATGAGGAAGATAAGGAAGGCAGGGCCACTTGCCCAAGGTCACCCAGCTTAGAAGTGATGACATTTGGATCTGGAACACAGGTCTACATCATTCCAAATCCTCATCTTAAAAATATTTCAAGATTTTCTTTATTTCTGGGGAAGGCATTTCTGTGCCACAACACAGGTGTGCAGGTCTGAGGACAACTTGCAGAAGTCTGTTCCTTCCTTCGACCATGTGAGTCCTGGGGATGGAACTCGGGTTCAGACTTGGCAGCAAGTGCTTTTATTCCCTGAGCCATCTTGCCTGCCCAAAGCCTCTCCTGTTAGCTGCTGTGTTATACTGATTCCATATTGACTAAACAATGGAGAGCTGCGTCATTGTATAAGTCAGATACTGGCCTGAACACCTATGCAGGGCAAGATTTATCATTCCCATTTTACAGGTGAGTATTCAGAGGGCTGGGAATATAGATCAGCTGTTAGATGGCTTGCCTAGCATGCACAGGGCCCTCTTCCACCTCCAGAACCCATACATTGAGTGTGGTGGTTCTCACCTGCAATCCAGCACTTGGTGGAAACAGGAGGATTGTCTTTAATTATATAATTTTGTAAGTGGTAATTAATATTTGTGTGTTTTTTTTTGAGACAGGGTTTCTCTCTGTAGCATTGTGGATTGTCCTGTAGACTACGCTGGCCACAGTCTCAGAGAGATCCACCTTCCTCTGCCTCCCAAGTGCTGGGATTTAAAGGCGTGCACCACCACTGCCCCGATGATAATTATATTTTTTTAGGTTTTATGATTAAATATATGTGTTTATTTTTATATATAGGAATGAGTTGGTATCCCATGTCTTTCTTCTTCAGTCACTCTCCACCTTGTCGTTAGAGCCTGGGTCTCTCTCTCTCAGTATACATGCCACTCACCTTTAGCTAGCCTGACTAAGTAACAAGTTTTGGGAATCTGTTCTCTCTACTCCCAATAGAATTAGAGATGCTGGGGGCTGGAGAGATGGCTCAGAGGTTAAGAGCACTGCCTGTTCTTCCAGAGGTCCTGAGTTCAATTCCCAGCAACCACATGGTGGCTCACAACCATCTATAATGTGATCTGGTGCCCTCTTCTGGCGTGCAGGCATGCATGCAGATAGAACACTGTATACATAAATAAATAAATCTTTAAAAAAAAAAAGAATTAGAGATGCTCCAAGCACACCTTGATTTTTCCATGGTCTCTGGGCATCCTAGGTCAGGCCCTCAGGATTGTATGTCAACCCCTTTACCAACTGTGCCATCTCCCCAGCCCACAACAACTAATGTTCTTATTATAAGTGTTTTCCAGCAATTTGGACACACCAATGTCCTTTCTGTGCTCTGTCTCTCAGCCCAAAGCTGCATCAATGGGAGGGCCACCAGTTCCTTTTGGCTATAGATCATAGGGATCAGGGTCTTGGCCTTCACTCAACTTCCTTTCTTGTTTCTCGGCAGACAAAAACAACCCCTGTGAGGCCTTCATCTGCAACTGTGACCGTGAGGCCGCCATCTGCCTCTCCCAATCTCCATAAATCAAGGAATACAAAGGTGTTCACTATTAGACTTATGACCTCAGTGACTGCCTACACCACCCCTGCTTGTCTGGTTGTGGTCACTACTCACTGCCCCCTCTAATAAAGCACATATAGAAAGACTTAGCTTTGGCGATTGTATTCTTTGTCTACCAAACAACTAGATCCTCAGAGAACATCATCTTGTCTATTCCTGGAAATGAAAGCTAATAGGAAAGATGTTTCTAGGAAGCAAGCTCCATGAAGAGTGGGTGATGATTCCAGCTAAGCCTTTCTCCCAGCATTCTGGTATGCAGAAGCAGAGGCAGAGGTAGGTAGGTTTCTTGAGTTCTTGGCAACCCTAGTCTAAAAGTAAGTTCTAGAACATCCAGGACTGTTAAAGAAACCCAGTCTCAGGGGAGTCCTTGCCCTGGAGGAGATGGAAATGGAGGGGGGGCTGAGGGGAAGTTGGAGGGGGGCGGGAGGAGGGAGGACAGGGGAATCCGTGGCTGATATGTAAAATTAAATTAAATTATAAAATAAAAAAATACGATCCCCGTGTCTTTCTTGGGGTCCTGTTTTCCAGGTAGCCTCCCTGGTGATGTGAGTAGCAGTCCAGTCATCCTTGTTCCACATCTAGTATCCTCCTATGAGTGAGTACATACCATGTTTGTCTTTCTAAGTCTGGGTTACCTCACTCAGGATGGTTTTTTCTAGATCCATCCATTTGTCTGCAAACCTCATGATGTCATTGTTTTTCTCTGCTCAGTAGTATTCCATTGTGTATATGTACCACATTTTGTTTATCCATTCTTCAGTTGAAGGGCATCTAGGTTGTTTCCATGTTCTGGCTATTACAAACAATGCTGATATGAACATAGCTGAACACGTGCTCTTGTGGTATGATTGAGCATTCCTTGGGTATATGCCCAAGAGTGGTATAGCTGGATCTTGGGGGAGATGGATTCCCAATTTTCTAAGAAAGTGCCATATTGATTTCCAAAGTGGTTGTACAAGCCCGATGACGGAGAAATGGAAGAGATCTATATCAACAGCCTGGACATGAGTGGGGGTAATGAAGGGCAAGGATCGAGGGAAAGAGAGCTTGGGGGAGCGGGAGATCCCAGCTGGATCAACAACAGAGAGGGAGAATAAGGAATAGGAGACCATGGTAAATGAAGACCACATGAGAATAGGAAGAAGCAAAGTGCTAGAGAGGCCCACAGAAATCCACAAAGATACCTCCACAACAGACTGCTGGCAATGGTCGAGAGACAGCCCTAACTGACCTACTCTGGTGATGGGATGGCCAAACACCCTAAGTGTCATGCTAGAAACCCCATCCAACTACTGAGGGATCTGGATGCAGAGATCCATGGCTAGGTCCTGGGTGGAGCTCTGGGAGTCCAATTAGCGAGAATGAGGAGGGTTTATATGAGCGAGAATTGTTGAGACCAAGGTTGGATTAAGCACAGGGACAAATAGCCAAATGAATGGAAACACATGAACTATGAACCAATGGCTGAGGGGTCATCAACTGGATCAGGCCCTCTGAATGGGTGAGACAGTTGATTGGCTTGATCTGTTTGGGAGGCACCCAAGCAGTGGGACCAGGTCCTGTGCTCATTGCATGAGTTGACTGTTTGAAATCTGGGGCCTATGCAGGATCGCTTGGCTCGGCCTGGGAGGAGGGGACTGGACCTGCCTGGACTGAGTCTACCAGGTTGATCTCAGTCCGCGGGGGGAGGCTTTGCCCTGGAGGAGGTGGGAATGGGGGGTGGGCTGAGGGGGAAGGTAAGGGGGACTGGAGGGGGGAGAACAAGGGAATCTGTGGCTGATATGTAGAACTGAATTGTACTGCAAAATAAAAATAAAAAAATGCAAAAAATGCACTATAGACTTTTTCAAATAAATTATATTATCTCTATAAAAAAACTAAAAAAAATGGAAAAATCAAAATAAACAAGAAGCCAGCCTGAGATACATGGGGGGGCATAGGGGGAACAGAGAGGGGAGAGATGAGGAAGGAAAATGGAAAGGAAAGGAGGGGAGTGGAAGGGTAGGGAGTGAAGGAAAGAAAGACAGAGCAGTAGGTGGGGGAGAGAAGAGAGAAAGATTCAGTGTCACAGGGTCACTAAAGGAACATCTTGCTGTAACAATACTGGACTCGCTGGGTGGTGTCCATGCAGCCTTTATTCCCAGCACTGGAGATGCAGGGATAGGCAGATCTTTGCAAGTTGGAGGCCAGCCAGGTCTATAGAGCCAGTTCCAGGACAGACTCCAGAGCTACAGAAAACCCTGTCTCAAAAAAAAAGACATTCCCCCCCAAACAGTCTCAAACAATTCTGCTGTGCATTCATCATTTGTAATTGGATATAGGGCTGGAGAGATTGCTCAGAGGTGAGTCCAATCCTAGCAACCCCATGGTGGCTCACAAACCATGTACAAGAGATCTTCTGGCCTGCAGGCATACATTCAGAACACATAATAAATAAATAAATAAATAAATAAATAAATAAATAAATAAATAAATAAATAAATGTTGAGGGAAAAAATTTGGATATAGGAAACCACACTGGACTGCCTGTAAAGACCTGAAGGCAGGACTACATCCTGGTGGACTTCCAGTCTTCACTGTGCCTAAAGACGCCATAGGATAATTGTCCCGGTAAAGTGCACAGCAGCCTAACTTTGTGACAAACAAAACAGAACACATCCTCTTCTCTACCTTTCTCTATCATGGGACTCTGAAGGTAAAACCAGGTTCAGGAATAACCTGTCTGGTTTAAAACCATGTGGTTGTCAGTCACTCTTTTCTTTAGTGAACAGATGTCCAGTCCTCTGTCTTTCTAACCCCACCCCCACCCCCACTGTAGTCCTCAAGCTCAGGCCTTGACCCTCCCAAGGTCAGGCCTGGTGAGCAACAGGTACAGCCAGAGCCGCCTGCGCAGGGGCAGTGACTGGTAGTACTTGGTAGTGGCTGTCCAGAGTCCTGCTGGAAGGGTAGGGGGTCTTGAACATGGAGACAACTCAGCTCACCCCCGACATGGTGTTTATCCAGGTACGAGGTGAGAAGTGTGGGAAGAAGAGGTGCTGGGGTGAAAAGTTAGAGGGAACGTGAGAGATGGTCAAACCCAGAGCCAGAGGGCACTGGGCCAGCAGACACTGTTCCCCAGCCACCATGTGGTGGTTGTTGAGGACTGGACTCCTGGTCCTCAGCAAGAGCAGAAAGTGCTCTCATGTGATGAGCAGGAGTATTACACAAAGATACTCTGTCTCAAAAAAAAATGAGAAAAAGCCAGTATGAGATATTCGGGGATTAGAGGGAACAGAAAAGTGATGGAGAGGGGAGAGCTGAGGCAGGGAAAGGTCCAGGAAAGGAGGGGAGGGGTGTTGTGGAATATTATGTAAAGATGTATTACATTTGTTTATGCTGTGGAACATTTGTTTTAATGATACAAAAATGTGTTGCAGTTTTTAGTAATGTTCTTTTAAAATTTAAACATTTTATTTTTATTTACAACTTTTTTATTCATTTTACATACCATCCAAAGCCCATCTCTCATCCCTCCTTCTGCTCTCCCCCCAACTTCCTCCCTTAAGGCCTCTCAGGGCGTGTCAGCAAAACCTGATATATTCAGTTGAGGAATGGTCAAGCCACTCCCTGCTACATCAAAGATGTTCAAGTTTTCTCACTATAGGTAATGGGCTACAAGTAGCCAGCTCATGCACCAGGGACAGATCCTAATCCCACTGCCAAGGGCCCCTCAAACAGACCAAGCTACACAATTGTCTCCTGTATGCAGAGGCCTAATCCAGTCCCATGCAGATTCTACAGCTGTCAGTCTAAAGTTTGTGAGTTCCTACGACCTTGCTTCCGTTATCTCTGTAGGTTTCCCCATCATGATCTTGACCCCTCTTGCTCATAGAATCCCTCCTCCCTCTCTTTGACTGGACTCTCGGAGCTCAGCCTGGTGCTTGGCTGTGGATCTCTGCATCTGCTTTCAGGCCATGATCTTACTATGCTTACTACTCTGCATTGTGTTGTATTCTTTTATGCTGTATTTTTTTTAACCCTGTGAAGCTGTGTTACTGTGCCTGTCTAAATCACCCGAGGGTCTAATAAATAGTTAAATGGCCATTAGTGAGGCAGGAGAAAGGATAGGCAGGGCTGACAGGCAGAAAGAATAAATAGAGGAGAAATCTGGTTGGGGTGAGAAGAAGGAGAAGGAACAGAGAACATGGAGAGGAAGACACTAGGGGCCAGCCATGAGTATGTGTGAAAGTAAGATATACAGATGTAAGCAAAGGAAAAAGCCCAGAGGCACAAGGTAGACGGGATAATTTAAGGAAAGCTGGCTACAAATAAGCCAAGCTAAGGCTGGCCATTTATAAGTAATAGCAAGTCTTCATGTGTATTATTTGTAAGGAGCTGGGTGTTGGCCCCCAAAAGAGCAAAGAGCCAGAAGAGTAAAAGAGTAAACAACGGGAACAACAGTATGGAGGACCAACATGGGCTTATTTGCATAGGGCCTGAGAAAGCTCTGAAAAAAATAAAAAAGAGGGCTCCTTTAAGGCTTTCTAAAGGACAGTGAGCTCTTGAGCAACCAGTCTGTTAAGTATGAACAAACACCTGCCACAGTGCAAGCATTGGCACTTGGCATTCTAGAGCTCTAGAAAGGTTGAATTCAGTTCCTGGTTGGATGAACCTCTGATATTGGGCCGAGACCTTTAAGCTTGGCTCTCATGAATGGAGAAGCGGGCAGAGCCAGTTGCTAGAGCAGCATGGAGATCCTAGCCTCACTACTTAACAGTTTTTTGCTCATGCAGATTAAAAAGACTAAAATAAATGCAGTAAAAGAGATCCAGATGTAAAATCTCTAAACACTTCCAGTGTGTTTAGTAATGTGTGTAGGTTTAAGAATAGAAAAAGGGGCAGCCGGGCAGTGGTGGCGCACGCCTTTAATCCCAGCACTCGGGAGGCAGAGCTAGGCGGATCTCTGTGAGTTCGAAGCCGGCCTGGGCTACCAAGTGAGTTCCAGGACAGGCTCCAAAGCTACACAGAGAAACCCTGTCTTGAAAAACCAAAAAAAAAAAAAAAATAGAAAAAGGGTATATCCATAGAAAAAATTGAATAGTTTAAAAATAAAGGCTTGGGCCATGTGGTGGTGAGGCAGAGGCAGGTGGATCTCTGTGAGTCTGAGGTCAGCCTGGTCTACAAAGTGAGTTCCAAGACAGGCTCCAAAAGCTACACAGAGAAACCCTGTCTCCAAAAGCCAAAATGTCAAAAAAAAAAAAGAAAAGAAATAAAGTTGCTAGTTAATCTATAATAATCAAACTTGTAGTCACATTAGGCATATGTTCTCAAGGTTAAATAGGTGTATTTTAGACAGATGATTTTCAAACAACTTGAAGATGTGCACAATATGGCATTTAAGATGTTTAATTCCCTAAGGTTTTTCATGACAATGAGACACATCTGCTCCTGGCAGCACCAATTTACTTCAGAGAAAATGATGGGCATCAAAGAAGCTCACAGGAGTTTGCTTTCAAGGTGGCAAAGCTAGCCATTTGGGTAAGAAATTGTTTTTGCCTTGACTGCTTGAGTATATGCTGTATAAACTGGACATGCAAGACCCAAGAAAAGTGACTGCTGAACATTGCCAACACAAGACACAATGGTCTTTCAGGATTTCTGCTGTCCAGAAGAGTCTGCCAGACATTCTACAGGACCCAGAGGAAAGCGACTGATAAACTTTGTCAGTAGGAGGCAGGACTGTCCTTCAAGTTTCCTGCTACACTGAAAAGTCTGCCAGATATTCTGGACTGGTAGCCTGAAGATGAATGCCCCAACATTTCAGAGAAACTTTGGGTAACTGTCCAGGCAGTCAGATGTAGCTGGACAGTTTTCTCTCCAGGTCCCACCAAACCCCTGCAGTCCGACAGCCCACTTATAAAATAAACACACAGACGCTTATATTATTTAAACTCTTTGGCCTAGGCTTCTTGTTAACTGTTCTTATATCTTAAATTAACCCATTTCTATAAATCTATACCTTGCCATGTGGTTCGTGGCTTACCAGCATCTTCACATGTTGCTTGTCATGGTGGTGGCTGGCAGTGTCTCTCTGCCTCAGCCTTCCACTTCCCAGAATTCTCTTCTCTGCTTTTCCTGTCTATACTTCCTGCCTGGCTACTGGCCAATCAGTGTTTTATTTATTAACCAATCAGAGCAACACATGTCTCTGTCATTTCTAGAGTGCTGGAAGTTGCTTACAATGCACTTCCTGTTTATTCAGGTAATATTATATTATTCTCATGTCTTGGATGGAGTTGAAGAGTAGCTAATTATAGTTGCAGTTTTCCTTAGTTATGATAGAAAGTAAATTAGATATAAAACTAAGATTGGATGGATAGTGGAATGCTTTCTCTGAATTTGTAAATACAAATGGACTGAATATTGTAAATGTAATTCTTACTTAACAACTGCTTTACTGTATGTAGCTTTACTATGTCCAACTTAAAACCTTTCATTTTTATTTAGACAAAAGGAGAACATGATGTGGAATATTATTTGAAGATGTGTTACATTTGTTTATGCTGTGGAACATTTGTTTTAATGATGCAAAGATGTGTTGCATTCTTTTATGTTTCATTTATTTAACTCTGTGAAGCTGTGTTACCTGGCTTCTTGGTAATTGCTTTTTCTTGGGTAGGTTCTGTTTGCTACCAGCAAACAGAGGTGTGGTTCCTTTAAAAGATAGCTTCCTGATTCAGTGCTAGTTGCAAAAACCACAGGCTCTTTTAAGAGTCCCTGCTACCAAACACTTAAATGGAGTTTATGAGCAGCAGGCAGTATGTTACTGTAGTTGGAAGGTTCTCTGGTCCTGCCCAGACCTGCGGTTGGGATGAGTCTCTCTCACCTGTGTCCTGCAACCACTTGGTCCCAAGTAAACACACAGAGGCCTATATTATTTACAAACTGTATGACCTATGGTTTCAGCTTCTCATTAGCTAGCTCTTTCATTTAAAATTAACCAATTCTTATTAATCTATAATGTTGCCACGTGGCTGTGGCATGGCATTACTGGTCAGCTGGCATCTTGCTCCTTGGGTGGCTAGCTCACGTCTCTTCTGCCTCTACCTTTCTTCTTCCTGTGTCTCTCTTGGATTACTTGCCTGGCTATAACCTGACTTACCATAGGCCAGAACAGCTTGTTTATTAACCGATCATAGCAACACATATTCACAGCATACAGAAAGACATCCCACAGCATGCTACTTAAATGGCAGCATGGACCCAGAAGCTCCCCAGAGTTGGGGAGGTGAATATGGCTTTCGCCAATGCCTCTGCCATGAAGCTGGGCTCTTAGGGAACCAGGCAGGGCAGAGCCAGTCACCATGGCAGAAGCAGATGTCGTATCGACACTGCTTATCAGTTTAAAGGCTCAAGTGGTCAGAAATAGATAGAGATGAAATAAAGATAGATTCAGACAAAAAACCCTCTGGGCCGGGCGGTGGTGGCGCACGCCTTTAATCCCAGCAC
The DNA here is from genome assembly GCF_949786415.1 of Peromyscus eremicus. NCBI lineage: Eukaryota > Metazoa > Chordata > Mammalia > Rodentia > Cricetidae > Peromyscus > Peromyscus eremicus. Next base: position 5,482,482 of record NC_081438.1, on the reverse strand, counting down.
TCGGGAGGCAGAGCCAGGCGGATCTCTGTGAGTTCGAGGCCAGCCTGGTCTCCAAAGCGAGTCCCAGTAAAGGCGCAAAGCTACACAGAGAAACCCTGTCTCGAAAAACCAAAAAAAAAAAAAAAAAACCCTCTGAAGAGTTTACAGTATGTTTGAAAAATGTGCATAGGCTTGAGAGAGAGAAGAGAAAGGGTAGAAACAGTCATAGATTAAAAAAATGATTTAAAAATAATAGTAAAGTCCTTAAAAAGGGAATAGAGTAATAAAAAAATATCATAAGCTATGTAAAGATGGAAAATACACAGAGTCTGGAGTCTATATTTTATTGTGCTGTCTTTAGAATTTTCAATTGTTAATGGGCAAATAATAACTGTTGAGAGATATTTGGTTGTGAAGGCTACTAAATTAAACCAACCTATATATTTCAAAAATACCTTGACTTCAAAATTTAAGTCAAAAGATATGTTACTTTGGGAAAGAGTTTCTGTTTTTATTTCCACAGGAATTGAGAGGCTCTGCATTCATTCTGGGTTGATTGAGGAAAACACACTGAAAAATCTCTGATGGGAGCAGATGGCCCAGATGATCCAATGTTTGAGAGCACCTCTGTTTCAGGTTCCTCTGAGTTCTGCATCCAGAATGGATTCATGTCTGCTGGCTGAGATGATCCAGCCTCACAGAATTCTCTAGTCGGGACTTGAACATAATTTTGAATTTTCTCAGGGTCCCCCAACGATTATCAGTGCCCCCAATCAACAGGAAGTAGTCTAGAGAATTACCCTCACATTCTCAATAGATGGGTCATGGATATTTATTATCATTTAAGGGTGGCTGGGTACAAGTTGTTATTGGTAGTAGTCAAGAAGAAAGCTGAATGGAGATTAGATTCAGGGATCTTACTGTAAAAAGAAAAGGGGAGTTATAGAAACATGGTAATGCAAGTTAGGATAGAAAGTGAATTAGACACAATTTGGATTCAGAGGGCTGGGAATATAGCCCAGTTGCTAGAGTACTTGCTTAGCATGCACAGAGTCCTGGGTTCCACCTGTAGAATCCACGAATTGAGTGTGGTGGTGCACACCTGTAATCTCAGCACTTGGGAGATGGAGGCAGGAGAATTGTCTTAAATCATATAATTTTACAAGTGGTAGATGATATTTGTAGTGTTCCAGGTTTTAGGAGTAAACATCCATGTTTATTGATTTTTATGTACAGGTATGAGTTGGCATTCCATATCTTCTTCAGTCACTCTCCACCATTTCTTTAGAGCCTGGGTCTCTCTCCCTCTTGCTAAACATGACACTAACCTTTAGCTAGCCTGACTGACCAACAAGTTGTGGGAATCCCTTCTCCTCATTTCCCAATAGAGTTACAGGTGCCCCAAGCACACCCTGCTTTTTTACATGGGCTCTGGGCATCCTAGGTCAGGCCCTCATGATTATATGGCAACTGCTTTATTAACTGTGCCATCTCCCCAGCCCACAACAATTGATGTTTTTATTATAAGTGTGTTCCAGCAAATTGGGCAACCCAATGTACTTTTGTGTGCATTGTCTCTCAATACTGGGTCTACACAGATGGGAAGTTCACAAATTCTTTTGGTTACAAATCGTAGGGAACATGGTTGTGGGCTCCACTCCACATCCTTTCTCTTTTCTCTTTAGACAAAAACACCTGTGAGTACTTCATCTGCAACTATGACCACCAAACCATCATCTTCTTCTCCAAGGCTCCATACAACAAACAGTACAAAGGTGTTCACGGTGAGACTTGTCACCTCAGTTGCTTGTACAGCATCCCTGCGTGCCTGGTTGTCTTCACTACACACTGTACCCTCTAATAAAGCACCTATAGAAAGAACTAGGCTTTGGTAATCGTGTTCTCTGTTTACCAAACAAAAATAGATCCTCCGACAACATCATTCAATTATTCCTGGAAGCTAAAGATTAATGGGAAAGAAATATCCAGGAAGCAAGCACTTTGAAGTGTGGATGATGAGTCCAGCCATACCTTTTATCCCAGAACTCTGGGATGCAGAGGCAGAGGCAGAGGCAGGGGGTTCTCTTGGGATCAAAACAAACCTCATCTAGAAAGCAAGTTTCAGAACAGCGAGTGCTATTACACAAAGAAATCATGTCTCAGGGAAAAAAAAAGAAGAAGAAGCCTGTCTGAGATACATTAGGGTTTGAGGGGGAACAGATAGGGGAAGGAGAGGAGAGAGATGAGGAAGTAAAGGGAAAGGAATGGAGAGGAGGGGATGGAAGGAAAAGCATAGAGTTGGGAGGGGAGAGAAGAGAAAGAAGCAGTGTCACATGAGCACTAAAGGCAATATCATCTTGTCCCTAAAAATACTGAGTCCTCTTGGACTGACTTCTATACATGTCAAGAGAGGAAAATACATGCTGGGAGTGGTGATGCACACCTTTTAATCTGAGCACTCGGGAGGCAGAGGTTGGAAGATCTTTGAGTTGAAAGCAGGATTGATCTATAGAGAGAGTTCCAGGACAACTAGGGCTACACAGAGAACCCCTGTCTGGAAACAAAGAAACAAACAAAAACAAATAATAAGTAAACAGGACAAAAATACATGATATTTGGTGAATATGCATGTCTCCTATTCATGTCTCATGAGATGCTCTGCTTGTGTCCTGTACCCACTCCAACCCAGACACTCCAGTCTCCCCCAAGATGGATCACTCACCTGTCTAAGTCTTCCACTGGGTTGTTCCAGCTGACTAAGGCCACAGTAGCAGCCACAGTTGTTATATTCTGAGAAGGAATGAATCCAAGGGAAGGTGCACCTGAACACATTGCTGAACTGCCCGAGGGCTGATGCTGTGTGCAGTAGCGCCTGCTACAAGAATGCACAGCACACTCCATCAATCCCACTTGGCTTTACCAAGGTCTGATGCCTGCCTGCTAGCTTCCTCCTGGACTCCTAACAGCTGCTGCATGGGGAGAGCAGTGAATAGAGGTGTGTGTGTGTGTGTGTGTGTGTGTGTGTGTGTGTGTGTGTGTGTAACAGCTGCTGCATGGGGAGAGCAGTGAATAGAGGTGTGTGTGTGTGTGTGTGTGTGTGTGTGTGTGTGTGTGTGTGTGAGAGAGAGAGAGAGAGAGAGAGAGAGAGAGAGAGAGAGAGAGAGAGAGATAACTTGCCTGAACACAGATTGAAAGCAAACACTTGGGACCACTCATAAATGTCATGCTACACATAAGGAGGTCAGAAGACAGCTTTAGAGAGTTGGTTTTCTTCCTCAACTATGTAGGTCTTGGAGATCAAATGCAAGTCACCTGGCTTTCGCAGAAAGGGGTCTACCTATTTGAGATATGGAGTTCCCCTGTCACCAAGAGTAGCCTTTGACTCTGTAGCAACCCTCTGGCCTCAGAATCTGGAGTGGTAGGATTATTAATGAACACCGCTGTACCAGGCTGGGCTGACTCCCCAGGACTAAGTTCTACAGACATTGCCTTTTGCCCTGCTTGCCTGCTCATTTCTCACTGTCAGGACAGACAGCCACCACACTGTGAACTGCCCTGTGGTCCCTGTGTTGAGGAGCTGAGAACACTCTCCAGTCAGCAGCCAGGGACAAATAGAACATTTAGTTCAATAACCCAACAATCCAACCATCTCTTGAGGTTGAAAGCTGCCTCCTCCCTACTCCAGCCTAGGTAAAACCCTAGCCTTAGCCAGCAGGGGGATTCATCACAGTTCTAGCTGAGACCTTGAGCCAGAGAAGCAGCCAACACATGCTGATTGTTTTACACTGGAAGAATTAGAAGGAATCTGTTGTATGGACATGCACAGCTCATAGACAAGGATAATGGTCAGATCATCATTGTAATGTCAGCATTTGACATAAGAAACTTTATCAGCTGAGCAGTAGGTAAATGACCAGGATTCAGTATGCAGTGGGATGCTTGGTCACCATTAAAATTCAGGAGGAGCCAGGTACAGTAGAACACACATGGTATAATCCTAACACTCTGGAGGCAGATGTAGGTGGATATCTGAGTTCAAAGCCAGGATAGTCTATAGAGTGAGTTCCAGGGGACAACTATTGCTACACAGTGAAACCCCATGATAAAAAAATCAATCAAAAAAGAATTGCAGACACAATCCAGGCATGTATGTAATCCTAATACTTGGAAGGTTGAGGCAAGTCTGGGCTAGAATATTGAGCTGGAGAACATCATGAGCCACATAATAAGATTACATAAAAATAATATTAATAAGGGCTGGAGAGATGGCTCTGCAGCCAGGAGCACTTCCTGTGCTTGCACTGGACCCAGGCATGGTTCCAGCACCCACATGGCAGCTCACAACTGTCTACAACCCTAATTCTGGATGATCAGACCCCTCTTCTCACATCTGTATGCACTACTCACCCACAGTTCGCAGACAGACATGCAAAGAAAGGGCTCATTTACATAAAATAAAAGTAAACATTTCTTAAAAGGACAAGAAAAAATGCCAGGAGACCTGAGCCCAATTAAATCAGTGCCAGGGCAATATGCCAGAGGCAGAAGGGGCTTTCTTTGCTTGGGTAGGTGAATGTACTGGATTTTTCTACGGAGTAATCTGAATCCAGACCTAGAGGATAAAGGTGACAGATGTTGTCACCATGGGGGCAGGAGAGAACCCCAACCCAGAGGCCATTGGATCCCAAAGGGAACCCAAACCAGAACTTCAGATGTGACCATTAGAAGGCTGTGCATTGAAGACAAGAAAGATGGGGGCAATTAGATGGGACAAGTGTCCTACCTGTGAGCAGAACAACCCCCAGAAAGTTTCATCCTGTGTGAAGGGAGGTCTCAAGTGACTTCTCTTTATAGTCCTGTAGCTGTGCTCTGACAGTGTCCAGTCAGCATACCTGGCCTGTGGCTACTGTGTGTGTAGCACAGAAGTAGAATATGTGCACCCTCACACACAGTCCGGAACTGCAGAGCCACTGTAGGTGGTGACAGAGCCTGAATCAGTGCTGTCATAGAGGCACAGAGAAAGGGCTAGCTCAACACCCCAAGCAGCTCAAGTGCAGTGACTGGCAAAGTGCCAAGTCCTTCTTCTATGGAAGCTATGAGGTCATAAGAAGATATAGACATTGCACCTGGGATTGGGTCTAAGGAATACTGACAGTGACATGTGGTCCCAGGCAGGAGTAGCTGTCCCCAACAGTCCTCCATGTTAATTGTATACACTGAGTGGAAATATGTCCTAAGAACCTGAGAGAGAGAGAGAGAGAGAGAGAGAGAGAGAGAGAGAGAGAGAGAGAGCACTTGTGTGCACATGTAGAGGTCAGAGGACAGTCTTGTGTAGTCAGTTCTCTCCTTCTACCTTTAAGTGGGTTCCAGGAATCAAACTCAGGTCTACAGGCTTGCATCATAGGCTGCATCTTAATAGCCTTCAAACTCCATTTAAAAACTAGGAATGTAGTGAGATAGTAGTGGTGGTGGTGCACATCTTTTATGCCTTTAATGTCAGCACTCAGAAGCAGAGGCAGGCAAATATTCGAGTTGGAGGCAAGCCTGGTCTACAGAGTAAATTCCAGGACAGCCAGAGATACACAAAGAAACCCTGTCCCAACAAAACAAAACAAAACAAAAAAAACAAAAAACTGAAAAAGCAAGCAAGCAAGCTAATGCCCAACAGATGTGCCCACAGGCCAATATGCTGCAGTCAATCCTTCAGCTGAGGCTCTCCCTACCCAGTGTGTGAAGCTGACAATCAACCATTGCAGGGGCTGGAGAGATGGATCAGCACTTAAGAGAAGTTTCTGTCCTTGCTGAGGACCAGAGTTCAATTCTCAGCAACCACATGGTGGCTGTCAAACAATCTGCTGTCCCAATGTCCTCTTGTCTCTTGGTTTGGCCATCTCTCAGGTACCCTCTATATTAGCACCCCAGCACCTCCTTTTCCCCACTTCTCATGTCTTCCCTGGATAAAACACATGTAGGGGATGAGTTGAGCTGGTTGTCTCCATGCTCAAGGTCAGGTTTAAACAGGCAAGACCTCCTGAAAGTTGACAGGTGATACCTATCAACAAAGCTTACTGCTCATCTTTTTAGGACTTTGTAATTATCTCAACATTTTCTCTCTGGGACCCTAAAGTTACTTCATCGACAGACAGCAGGAAGCAGTTTGAAGAAAATGGCATCCTCATTCCCAAGTGGGGTTTGGGAGGCTTTTGGTTATTTGGTGGGTTATGGATGTTTATTATCATTTAGGTGCATATGGTATATTTATACAAATATAAAGTTACTTTGTATACTATATATATATGTTTCTACTCTTGTTTAATGAATTTTTGTATACTGATAAAAATTTAAGGTTATTTTGTTACAATATATTGTATGTATGTTTCTATTTTTCTTTGAGGTATTGTTGTCATGGAATGTTAGTATTCACACTTACCCCTTGGGGACCCACCCATTGTCCTGACCACGTCATATTATGTAAAGTTACTTCTCTTTAAGAGAAAACCTCTCCTCCTTTTCTTTTTCTTTCTTCCTCTCTCCGTCTCTCTCCTTTCACAAAGCTGTGTGCACCTCTGCATTCTCTTTTTCCCTCTCTTTATCTCTGTCTCCCCTTCCAATTTACTAAATCTATGGGTCTGAAAGTTTCAATTAATTTCTTAAATTTTAATTTCTATTCCTAGTTTGAACTTGTCTCAACAAATCTCCATTTGGCTGGACATGTCAAAGCATCAGTTGCTGACTGCAATCTGCTCCAAATGATCATGAGCTCTGCACTTGCTGAAGGCTCATGTGAACTAGCCCACCCAACGTGATTGTTCCCTGTCTCTACAGCTGGGTCAGATAATCACATGTTTCTGATAAGTGGCCCATTGCCTAAATTCCCTGCATACCTTTGACTAGCCTTTTAGTGTTGTTGGGCACTGACTATCTATGACCTCTTTCAGCTTGTAGCAGCTATAAAAGAGAGTGCATTGTCCCTGCCTCTGAAACAGGCTAAGAAGGGTGAGTAAAAGAGAAATTCCCTAGCATAGGGGACAAAATGTCTACTTATAATGCCCATTGATATACTAGGAAACTGAGCCCAGAGCTCTCAATTGATAGATTTACTAACTAAAATGGCTCCACAATAAGATAAGACACTTGACCTTCTTTATGTAGAATGAAACATGTATTATGTGGCCTTAACATTATTATTTCTATGTAAGTCATTCAGGATTATAATCTGGCTGTACTCAAAATCAGAACAACAGGGCCTTAAGAGTGGCAGGAGATGGAGATGTCACTGCCCTAGAAAAATCTGTTAAACATTTAGAGAAATCACTCTCTTCTCTAGCTAAATTAGTTCTTCACCAGAGAAGGGGCCTTGATCTAAAAGTTAGTCAATTGGTTCCCCTGGTTATCATTTCTTCAACAAGGGGATCTATGCAAGGCCTTAGGAGAGCAATGCTGTTTTTATGATAACCACTCAGGGATCATTAAAAACTCCATGACCCTGCTGAAAAAATAGATCCATGACAGAGAAAGGCAGATGCAACAAGAAAACCTAACTGACGTCTGTCTTAGCAAGCCCCTTAATGATCCTGCTTCTTTTGAGCCTTTTTACAAGGGCAGCCTAGGACCAGCTGTATATCAGATGTTTGCACTGAGATTCACAATAATGTCAAAACTGCCATTATGAAACACCAGCAGGCCCCAAATATTTAGGATTGGTATAGATGTGTTGTATGATGATAGAAATGTAATGCTATACTTGATTCAACTCTGGTTTATAATATACTCTATATGATAATACGAATAGAAAGTTATAAAAGATGTATTTAGATTAACAAGTCTAAGTTAGAAATTTACACCTATCTCTTTGCCAAATGTTCAACACCAAGCTTCTAGAGAATTTACATAATTGTTGGCATATGTTTAATAAATAAGGAATTATAATGGAGTTTCTGGTCCCCCAAGAGGGTGCTTTTCTCAGAGTTGGACCAGACCCCAACTCACAAGCCCCTTTTCTCTTGATCCCATTTGGCCCTGGATCTTTCCCCTCACAGTCTTTTTTGCCTTCTCAGGATCTTTTTCCTGATACTCTGCCTTCTCAGGAGATAATAAGTCCTAGTCTTACGAAAGCTGCTAACATATTGAAGACTGTTAGGGAACATAAGCTGATAGTCAGCCATTCATAGCTAATAGACAGACAGTGCTCAAATACTCAGAGATCTGCAGAATATGGCATTGAAAATGTTTAATTAAAAAGCTTTTCATGATAGAGAGACATGCTGGATCCTCACAGCACCTTTATTTCCTCCAAAGAAGATGGATTGGCACAGAACCTCCACTCAGAACTTGCTCCAGAGTGGCAGCACCAGTTGCTCAAAAAAAAACAGCCTTTCAGCTCATCTGCTACCAGGGCTTTCTTCAGACCATGGACAACAGGACTCTGGGGAGCCCATTGCCTCACTTTTGCCTAGACAAGGGAGGCTGATCCTCCCCACAAGTCCCTACCTGACAACTGTCAGATCTTCTGAGGCCTGGCAGGCCTAGGCCTGGCAGCCAAAGACTGATGTTGCCCTGAGACCTCTGCACTCAGTGACCATGGAGGATCTTGAGGAGGTTGCTGTGCGATGGTCTTTCTGTAAGCTATGAATCTGTGTTGCTACTGTTGGTTAATAAGGAAGCTGCTATGGCCCACCACAAGGCAGAATAGAGCCAGGCAGGAAATCTAAGAGAGACAAGGAGAAGAAGGCAGAGTCAGAGAGATGCTGAGTGCTCCCCTGGGACACAAGATGTGATACAACACAGGTAAAGCCACAAAACTACATGGGAAAACATAGGTCAATAGAAATAGGTTGAATTAAGTTGTAAGAGCTAGTTAATGATAAGCCTGAGTACAGGCCTAACAGTGTGTCATTAATATAAGCCTCTATGTGTTTACTTGGGACCAAGCAACTGTGGGACACAGGAAAACTTCCGCCTACAGGTGGCTGTCTGGGTAGCCAACAGGGAAGTCTCTGTCATTTTCAATCACTAACTCAGATAAAATGTATCCTTCTCAGATCTCTGATGTCATTTGACAACCAGGCTTTGTCAATTCAACTGCTGCAACCAAGGCCTCAGCTGCCTTTTTAGTTTTCTATGTGAAATTCACAAGCCTCATTCTCTTAGAGCTAACACTGAGTCTAGACATAGTTCACCTTGCTACCAGATTCAAACAAGGGAAAAACTCACTTTGCAATGACTGCTCTTAGTATCTCCTGGTAAATTAGATAAAAAGAAGATGCTTTAACATTTGTTTATGTGAAGATAGGAAAGATGTCTCACTTCTGTTCACTTACTTATCCTTCTCAAATCTGATGATGTTTGCCAATTAACAGCTCTCTTAAGTTAAGAAAAGCTGGCTAGCAATAAGCAAAGCTAAGGCCAAGTATTTATAATTAAGAATAATCCTCTGTGTGTGCTTTATTTGGGAGCTAGGTGGTGGGCTCCCCAAAAGAATAAAAAACAACATGTCTCTAGCTGTACTTGTTGCTCATGAGACCTGATCTTGGGAGGGGTAAGGCTTGTGCTTTGGGACTCCACTGAGGATTAGGGTGGGGGTGGAAAGGCAGAGGACTGGACAGCTGTTCAGTAAAGGAAAAAGATACTGAGAACCACGTAGCCTTAAATCAACCAATGAGACATCTTATTTCTAAATCTGGTTGACAATCGAACCAGAGATTAACCTGGCTTCATTTGTGGGGTTCCGTGATAGAGAAAGGTAGAGAAGAGTATGTGCTCTGTTTTGTTTATTGCAAAAAGTTATGCTGCTGTGTACTTTAGTAGAACAATTATCCTGTGTGTGTATTTAGGCACAGTGAAGACTGGAAGGTCACAGGATGTAATAATGTTCTCTGAGGATCCAGTTATAGTTAGTAGACAGAGAATACAATCACCAAAGCCAAGTTCTTTCATTTAGTTCTTTATTAGAGGGCACAGTGTGTAGTGAACACAGTCAGACAGGCAGGGATGTTGTACCCGTAACTGAGGTGACAAGTCTAACAGTGAATGCCTTTCTTCTGCTTGTAGAAGCAATTGGCGGCCTCGAGGTCACACTTGCAGATCAAGTCCTCACAGGTATCGTTTTCCTCTGGAGAGAAACAAGAAAGAACTTGAGTGGAGCCCATGACAATATATAACCAAAAGAAACCAGTGACCCTCCCATTGGTGCAGACTCAGGGTTGAGAGACAGAGCACACAAAAGGACATTAGGTTGTCCAAATTGTGAGAACACACTTACAATAAGAATATTAGTTGTTGTGTGGCTGTGGAAATGGCACAGTTGGTAAAGGGGTTGACACACAATTATGAAAGCCTGACCTAGGATGCCCAGAGCTCGTGTAAAAAGCAAGATGTGGTTGGGGCATCGCTAACTCTATTGGGAAGTGAGGAGCATTTATCCTCAAAACTTACTGGTCAGTCAGGCTGTCTAAAGGTAAGTGTTGTGTTTAGTGATAGAGAGACCCAGGCTCTAAAGACATGGTGGAGAGTGACTGAAGAAGACATGGGATGCCAACTTATTCCTGTACATAAAAATCAATAAACATGGATATTTAATCCTAAAACCCAGAAAACTACAAATACCAACTACCACTTTTAAAATAATATGATTTAAGACAACCTTCCTGCCTCCACTTCCCAATTGCTGCGATTGAAGTTGTGTACCACCGCACTCAATTCATGGGTTCTGGAGGTGGAACCCAGGGCTCTGTGCATGCTAGGCAAGCTATCTAACAACTGATCTGTATTCCCAGCCCTCTGAATCCTCACCTGTAAAATGGGAATGATAAATCTTCCCCTGCATAGGTGTTTAGTCCAGTATCTGACTTATAACCAATGATTCAGCTCTCAGTTGTTTAGTCAGTATGGAATCAGTATAACACAGCAGCTAACAGGAGAGGCTTTGAGCAGGGAAGTTGGCTCAGGGAATAAAGGCAGTTGCTGCCAAGTCTGAACCGAAGTTCCATCCCGGTACTCACATGGTCGAAGAAGAGAACAATCTCCTGCAAGTTGTCCTCAGACCTCCACTCCTGTGTTGTGGCACAGGCATCCTCCCCCAAAAATACATAAAATCTTGAAATGTTTTTAAACAGAGGATTTGGAATGATGTAGATCTGTGTTCCAGAACCAAATGCCATCACTTCTAAGCTGGGTGACCTTGGCCAAGTGACCCAGCCTTCCTTGTCTTCCTCATCAGTGACCTCATCTATATTTTAGTGTCTACCTGATAAGACTGTTGTGAGGTCACATGAGACCAAGGAAATGACCACTAAATGGTGACTGTCCTTGTTACTTCTGTGCCCCTTCCAAACCTGCCCAGGGTGTTGCATGAATTTTACATGGTCAGACGGTACAGCAAGAGACTCTTAATCTCAGGGTCTTTGGTTCAAGTCCCACATTGGGAGCCAGATGTTGCACGAATTTTAAATGGTCTTATACTAAAAACATAGAGCCAGATATTCGGGTAAATGCTGAAAGATCTGAGAGACAAAAAAATCAAGCCACTAGAAAAACTTCTCACCACTACCGAATCCTCAGGCTGAATGGAAGGTGAGATCTTATCTCCATGAATCCTCTGATGGAAAGACTCTGAGTCCTCAGCCAAACAGCTTCTTTGGTCAAAAATGCTCCAGTTCCTGTCTCCTCACGCCTTATATGCCTTTCTCCGTCCGCCATTCCACTTCCTTCCTAGTGCTGGGATTAATGGCATGTGTGCTTCCCACATACTGGTAGCAAAGGCATGAGATCTCAAGTGCCAGGATTAAAGGTGTGTGACTCCTAAGTACTGGGATTAAAGGTGTGTGCCACCACTGCCTGGCTCTGTTTCTCTCCTAGACTTAATCAATCTCATGTAGTCCAGGGTGGCTTTGAACTCACAGAGATTCTCTGTCTCCCAAATGTTAGGATTAAAGGTGTGTGCCACCGCTGCCTGACCTCTATGTTTAATCTAGCGGCTGGTTCTGTCCTCTGATCCTCAGGCAAGCCTTATTTGATACACAATTTATCACCACACCAAGGATTCAGGGGGCTGTGGGAATGCACAACAGTGACAACTAGTGTTTAACAGATCGACCCACCAGACCCACCTGATGAGGAGCCCCACCTGGCAAGGCCATGGGGTCACTGGCTGTGTAAACCATTTTTTTCTGTCTGTAATTTCTTTCATGCGCCACTACATTTCTTCCCTAAGAACTGCTATGGATGTTTTCCCACTGCTTGTGTGTTCATCTCAAGTATATATTCCATCTTTGGGCACACTTATAGCTGTGGATGTTCTGGAAGATGATTTCTGTTTAAGCTGTATAATTTTTATGTATAGAAACAATACTAGAATATTTAAGATGACTCAGACTGACAGAATTCTCAGTCACAAAGAGAGCCTTTTACATAGACAGCTAATTTTGAACTTCAGAACAAATTCAGAGCAGATTAAACTGTCCCTGCAGAAAATACTCAAAACTAATTGTCAAGTGTTGCAATTGCTAATCACGGCCAGGCTGTTCACATTGAGACTTAGCTCCTTGCAAGCTCTCTTTCTGCCCGGACCCTGACAGCTCAAGGTTCAACCATTGTTTACTGTCTGGATCCCTCACTAACTTAGAGCTATGTGTGTGGTTCAGTGTGACATTACTAGCCTAAGAGAAACTATGTGACTTATCTTGTGTTGTGAGAATGGGTAGGACCCTGAAAATGTAACTTATAATTGTCCAGAGCTTGGCTGTGAGGCAGCAGCTGTGGTGTGGAGAGAGACGGCTGTGGAGAGCTGAGTGAAAGAGCTGTTACCATGAAGGAAGAGCTGTGTGAAGGAACTGTGGAAAGAGCAGGCAGTGAGTGAGGGAGTGTGTGTTAGTGTGTCAGTGTGTGTGTGTGTAGAAGGAGCTGAGGAGACAACATGAATAGTTAGGCAGGAGAGAGAGCAAGACAGATTTTCAGAGAGAAAAGGGGACTGTGTAAGTGTGTGTGGAAAATGTAGCTGTATGTAAAGAGATGCAACTGTGTGGAGACAGAGATATTTTCAGAGAGAAATTTTAAGAGAGAGGATTTCTCTTCTTTCTTTTTTAAATAGTTTTTTTATTTTGTGTATGTGAATGACCTTTCTTCATGTACACCAGGAGAAGGAATTGGATTTCACTACAGATGAATATGAACCATCATGTGGGTGCTGGGAATTGAACTCAGGACCTCTGGAAGAGCAGCCAGTGCTCTTAACTGCTGAGCCACTTCTCCAGCCTGAGACAGGATTTCTTAAGTTGAAGTAAAGAGAAAGTTATCATCAGAAAGCATGTGTGTTTCCTTATTAATTACCCCTCAGACAGAAAAAGTCTAGCCCTCAGATATATGAGAATTTTTCCTAACCCCTTGCCTCATTCCTGGATTTTCTTGTAGTTTCCTGGAGGTGACCTTGGAGCAGGCTCTCAAGGGGCCACCATTACAGGGACAAGCAGAGTCCAGAAGTTCCGGAGGGTAGACCTACCACTGCAGGTGACCCCATTCCCAGAGCACAAGTATGTGTAGAAGCTTCTTCTGGGGTTTTCTATGAGAAACGTGCAGTTTTCCAGCTTCTTGATCTGAGCACGGCAGTTGTCTCGAGTCTGGCAGCACCTGGAGAGAGGAAGGAACAGCTGAGGGAGGAGTCTGGACCCGCAGGAGGTCAGTTCTCACCTGCAGTCTTTCTCAAACCTGTCAGGATAACATCAACACAATGTTCCTGAAGTGGTCTTCCTCAGGATCAAAGATCTGTGATTTCTATTAAGCACATATTTATTGAAAGCCATTTCAGTGGTGTGTGGTCAGTACCAGCCTTTATTCTCAGTACATAGGAGACAGAGGCAGATGGATCTCTAAGTTTGAGATCAGCCATGGACACATAAGTGAGATCCTGTATCCAAAACGTGATTTTTTTTTAAATAAAGCAGAAGGAACAAAGTGAAATTATATATTCCAAAGTTTCGATGACATGTTAAAGTCAAAGCTGATGTTTTTGATGGTGGCTGTGGTGGTTGACCATGCACTAGTCTGGTGCCTGAGTCAAGCATTGTCCACTATTTACACCTCACACTCTCTGCTTTCAGGGACCACTAGATACAGGGTCCTTTTGGACTGATTTTTTTACATGACAAGAGGTGAAAATACATGCTGGAGTTGTTGATGCCCGCCTTAAATCTCAGCACTCAGGGGGCTGAGGTTAGAAGATCTCTGAGTTCAAGGCCAGCATGGTCTCCACAAGAGTTCTAGGACATCTAGGGCTACACAGAGAACCCTTGTCCTGAAACAAAACAAAAAATAATAAATAAATAAATAATGAATAAACAAAACACAATACATGATTATGGTGAACATGCATGTCTCCTATTTTTGCCTTATGAGATGTTGTGCTTGTGTCCTGTCCCCACCAACACAGACACACCAGGCTCCCCAGATGGATCACTCACTTGTCTAAGTCTTCCATCCGGTTGTTTCTGATGATAAAGTTACAGTAGCAGCCATAGTGGTTGTACCCCGTGAATTCAAAAATCAAAGGGACAGTGCACTGGAACAGAGTGCCAAACCGCCTCCCAGCCTGAGGGGTGACTCGGGATGTAGTAGCACCTGCTGAAAAATGCACAGCACACTCCATCAATCCCACTTGGCTTCACCAGGGATCTAATCCCTGACTGCTAGCTTCCTTACCGAAAGCCTTTGAGGTCCTGCCTCAAGGTCCTCTTCAGGGTTCAGATCAGGGTGCTGCAGCAAATGAAAAAGGCAGATACATGTGTGCCCATAAGATTGAGATGTAATCATGAGATTACAAGTGCACATTATATGAAAATGTGTGGTAAATGGGGAGATATCATAGCTGTTCTTGCACAAGTGAAATTAAAGATGGGAGCAACAATTTCAGAGTTGGTAGACTTAAGGTCTAACCTGACAGGGTACCTGATCTGAGAATCAGTCCTGTGGTGGGGTGACATCGGAACTATCAGTTACTGTAACTATAAGTGTATAAAGGCCCACAATACCCTGTGACCATCACTCCTGACACTTCCTCCTTGACTTTTATCAGCTGCTGCATCAGGAGAGCAGTGAATAGATGTGTGTGTGTGTGTGTGTGTGTGTGTGTGTGTGCGCGCGTGCGTGCGCGCGCTTGCCCCAACACAGGTTGAAAGCAAGCCCTTGTGAGCACTCATAAATGTCATGATACACATGAGGAGATCAGAGAGCAGCCAGGCCTGAGCAGGAAGGTGTCTACCTTGAGACAGGGAGTTGCCCTGTAACCCAGGCTACCTTCTGATTCTAGCAACACTCTGACCTCATCCTCCCAAATGGTAGGATTACAAATGTACTCCACTGTACCAGGCTGGGCTGACTCCCCAGGACTAAGTTCTACAGACATTGCCTTTTGCCTTGCTTGCCTGCTCATTTCTCACTGTCAGGACAGACAGCCGCCACACTGTGAGCTGCCCTGGGGTCCCTGTGTTGAGGAGCTGAGAACACTCTCCAGTCAGCAGCCAGAGACAAACTGACCTCTTAGTTCCATAACCCAACAATCCAACCATATCTTGAGTTTGAAAGCTGCCCCATCCCTACTCAAGCCTAGGTAAAACCCTAGCCTTAGCCAGCAGTGGGATTCATCACAGTTCTAGCTGAGACCTTGAGACAGAGAAGCAGCCAACACATGCTTGTTGTTTCACACTGGAAGAATTAGAAGGAATCTGTTGTATGGCCGTGCATAGCTCATGTATAAGGCTAATGAGCAGATCATCATGAGTACTGTCAGCATTTGACATAACAAACTGTTCATCAGCTGAGGAGTAGGTAAATAAGCCAGGATTCAGTCTGCAGTGGGATACTTGATCACAATTAAACTTCAGGAGAAGCCAGGTACAGTGGAACACACACTGTGTAATCCCAGCACTCTACAGGGAGATGCTAGAGGATCAGAAGTTCAAGGTTGCCAGGGCATAGTGTTGCAGGACTTTAATCCCAGCACTCTGAACACAGAGGCAGGTGGATATCTCAGTTCAACACCAGCCTTGTCAATAGAGAGAGTTCCAGGACAGCCATGGCTACACAGAGAAACCCTGTCCTGTAAAGCAGAGGGAAAATGAATTGCAGAAGCAAGTCAGACGTGTATGTAATCTTAACACTTGGGTGGTTGAGTCAAGTCTGGACTATAATGTTGAGGTTGAGGACATCCTGAGCCACATGATAATGTCATAAAAAAACAAGAGCTGGAGAGATGGCTCTGCCGTCAGGAGCACTTGCTGGACTTGGATGGAACCCAGGCTCAGTTTCTGCATCCACATAACAGCACACAACTGTCTATGACCCAGTTCTGGATGAACAAACTCATCTTCTGGCCTGTGTAGGCACTTTTCACCACAGTTCACAGACACACATGCAGGAAAACACTCATATACATAAAATATAACTAAATATTTATTTAAAAGACAAGAAAATTCAAATATCCGGGGCACCTGAGGGCCAGGTAAATCGGTGCCAGTGCAATATGGCAGAGGCAGAAGGGGATTTCTTTGCTTGGCTCGGTGAATGTAGTGGACTTTTCTAAGGAGTCATCTGAGTTCAAACCTAGAGCCTAATGGTGCCAGCTGTTGTGAACATGGAGGGGAGGAGGAAACCCCAACCCAGAGGCTACTAGATCCCAACAGGAACCCCAAACCATAATTTCAGGTGTAACAAGTAGGGTCCTGTGCATTGAAGACTTGGGAGATAGGGCACTCAGAGGGGACAAGGGTCCTACCTGTAAGCAGAGCAACTAGAAGAAGGATTTTCATCCTGAGTGAGAAGAGGACTCAGTGACTTCTCTTTATAGTCCTGTAGCTGTGCTCTGACAGTGTCCAGTCAGCACACGGGCCTGTGACTACTGTGTGTGTAGCACAGAAGTAGAATATGTGCAACCTCACACACAGTCCTGACCTGCAGAGCTGCTGTAGATAGTGACAGAGCCTGAATCAGTGCTGTCACTGAGGCACGGAGAAAGGGCTGACTCAACATCCCAACCAGCTCAAGTGACTGGCAAAGTGCCAAGTTCCTCCCCCGTGGACATTTTGAGGTCATAGAAGATATAGACATTGCGCCTAGAATTGGGTCTGAGAGATGTTCATAGTGACATGTGTTTCCAAGAATGAGTTGCTGGACCCTACAATCCTCCCTATTAACCTGCATAAACTAAGTGAAAAGTCTGTCCCAAGTACTGACACAGGCTTTGAGGTAGATCCAGTCATAAATTCAATCTTTAAGTAATTAACTAATTAATTAATGTGTGTGTTGGTGTGTGGGTGAGCTGGGAGTGTTAGAGAGAGTTGGAGTGACAGATGAACAGGAAGAAAGAGAGAAAGAGACAGAGAGAGAGAGAGAGAGAGAGAGAGAGAGAGAGAGAGAGAGAGAGCCCTTGTGATCACATGTGGAGGGCAGAGGACAACTCTGTGGAGTCAGTTTCTCCTTCTGCCTTTAAGGAATCAAACTCAAGTCTACAGGCTTGCATCATATGCTGCATCTTACTAGCCTTCAAACTCCATTTAAGAACTAGGAATATAGCAGATGGTGGTGGTGGTGCACACCTTTAATGTCAGCACTCAAAAGCAGAGGCAGGCGAATACATGAGTTTGAAGCCAGTTGGTCTACAAAGTGAGTTCCAGGACACCCAGAGATACACTAAAAAACCCTATCTCAAAAAACTTGGGAAGTTGCCAGGAATCCCCAAGGATGACCCCAGCTCGGACTACTAGCAATAGCGGAGAGGGTGCCTGAACTTAACTGGCTTGTCCCAGTGATCAGTTCGATGAATACTGTGACTGTCATCACAGAACTTTTCTCCAATGACTGATGGAGGCAGATGCAGAGATCCACAGCTAAACACCAGGCAGAGCTGCAGGAGTCCAGTAGGAGAGAGAGAGGAGGGATTCTATGAGCAAGTGCATCAGGATCATGATGCAGATCATGCAGAGATGACCAAACCAAAGTAGTGGGAACTCATGAAAGTTGGATCAAAGGCTGTGGAGCCTGCATGGGACTGGACTAGGCCTTCTGCATGGCAAGACAATTGTTTAGCTTGATGTGCTTGGGGGGCCCCCTGGTGGTAGAATCAGAATCCATCCCTGGTGCTTGAACAGGCTTTTTGGAGTCCACTACCCTTGATGGGAACCCAGTGCAGCCTTGAGGCCGGGGAAAGGGTTTGGACTTGCCTCTACTGGATGTGCCTCCCTATGGGAGGCCTTGCCTTCTTGTGCTGGGTGGAGTTGGGGGAAGCCTGGGGGGAGCGGTGGAGGGAAGAGGGAGATCTTTGGTGTGTAAAATGAATGAAAAATTTTATTAATTAAAAAAAAAAAAGAAAAAGAAACCAGAAACCACCATCTAAACAATGAAAAAGAAAGAAAGAAAGTAAATGCTCAACAGATGTGCCCACAGGCCAATATGATGCAGTCAATCCTTCCGCTGAGGCTCTCCCTACCCAGTGTGTGAAGCTGACAATCAACAGTTACAGGGGCTGGAGAGATGATCAGCACTTAAGAAAAGTTTCTGCTCTTCCTGAGGAATGGGTTCAATTCTCAGCAACCACATGGTGGCTGGAGAACAGTGTCTGCTGACCCAATGCTCTCTCGCTTCTGTCAATGGCCATCTGTCATGTACCACCCAGCACCTCCTTTTCCCCACTTCTGACCTCTTACCTGGATAACAACCAGTAGCTGATGATTTGAGTTGCTTGTCTCCACGCTCAAGATCTCTGATCCTTCCAGCGGGACTCTGGACAGTCACTACCAGCTACTACAGGTCACTGTGCCTGCCCAGGTGGCTCTAGCTGCACCTGTTGCTCATCAGAATTGACCTTTCGAGGGATGAGACCTGACATTTGGCAGGAGTGGCAATGAGGTTGGGGTGGGAAGGCAGAGGACTGGGCAGCTAACACTAAAGGAAAAGAGAGACCAAGAACCACACAGCCTTAAACAACGAGAAATCTTTTTCCTAAATCTGGTTGACCAGAAAACCAGAGATTAACCTCTCTTTACCTGCAGGGTCCTGTGATAGAGAAAGTTCGAGAATACAATGTGTGGTGTTTTGTTTGTTCAAAAAGTTATTCTGCTGTGTACTTTAGAGGGACAACTATCCAGTGACGTGTGTTTGGCACAGTGAAGACTGGAAATGTAACCAGAATGTAATCTTGCCTTCAGGACATTTATAGTCAGTCCAGGTTGGTTTCTTATATCCAACTTCCTGTGGTGAGTGCACAGCAGAAGCGCTTTGAATCCAGTATTTTTGGGGACAAGATCTTCCTTTAGTGCCCACATGACACCTCTTCTCTCTTCTCTCCCCTCCTATCTCCCTGTCTTCACTTCCCTCCCCACTCCACCCCTCTCTTCCTGTCCTTTTCCCTGCCTCAACCCTTCTCTCTCTGTCCCTTTCTCTTCCACCTCTTCTTCTCCTCCTGCTCCTCCTTTTTTTTTTCATTTTTCCAGAGAGAATTTCTTGGTGTAATAGTCCTGGTTGTCCTGGACCTCGAGTTTTAAACCTGGTTGGCCTTGAACTCAAGAGCTCTGCCTGCCTCTGCTTCTGCCTCTGCTTCTGTCTCTTCCTCTCCACCACAAAGTGCTGGGAGAAAAGGCATGGCCAGGCTCATCACCCACTCTTCAAGGTGCTCCCCTAATGACAATGTCTTTTCCATTAATCTTCAGCTTCCAGGGCTAGATGGAACAATGTTCTCTGAGGATCTGGAAATGTTTGGTGGACAGAGAATACAATCTCCAAAGCCCAGTTCTTGCTATAGGTGCTTTATAGAGGACACAGTGTGTAGTGAACAGAACTAGGCAGACAGGGAAGTTATGCCAGTCACTGGGGTGAAAAGCCTAACAGTGAATGCTTTTGTAATGCTTGGTGTATGGAGTGTTGTAGACGCAGAGGTGGACTGATGGTCACAGTTGCAGATGAAGGCCTCACAGGGGCTGTTTTTGTTTGCAGAGAAATAAGAAAGAAAGTTGAGTGGAGCCCATGATCATGCTCTCTATGATTTGTAACCAAAAGAAACCAGTGGCCCTGCCATTTGTTCAGACTCAGGGTTGAGGGTCAAAGACACAAAAGTACATTAGGTTGCCCAAATGGTGGAAACACATTTATAATAAAAAAAAATCATTTGTTGTGTGGCTGGGGAGATGGCACAGTGTGGGGGCCATCTCACCCCCACTTTTTCCCAGAGTACTCTTGAACAGGATCAGCAGGAAATATTAGATAGAAATATAGCTAGAAAGGGACAGACAGAAAACACAGGATAGCCTCGGGAGGACCTAGATCCTCATCCATCAGCCCTGATGGTCTCTTCCAAACGGCTTTTAAAAGAATGCCAAGCTGTGGAGCTAAAGACTTCCCCCAGCACAGCCAACCTCAGACACCTCAGATACCTGGTGACCATGCACGTGGTCAAGCCATCCCCTAATGCAGCCCTGCTGTGTAAAGAAAGATAAGATCTAACTGGGAAACTTTCATGAGCTCCCACAGTACAGTTGGTAAAGCATTGCCAAAAGCTCATGCAGGCCTGACCTAGGATGTCCAGAGCCCTTGTAAAAGGCAAGATGTGCTTGGGGCTCTGTAACTCTATTGGGAAGTAGAAAGCATCTATCCCCAAAACTTGTTGTTCAGTCAGGCTATCTAAATGTGAGTGTCATTGTTAGTTAGAGACCCAGGCTCTAAAGACATGGTGGACAGTGACTGATGAAGACACGGGATGCAAACTCATTCCTACACATAAAAATAAATAAACACATATATTTAATCCTAAAGCCCAACAAACTACAAATATCAACGGTCACTTCTAAAATTATATGATTTAAGACAATCCTCCTGCCTCCTCCTCCCAAGTGCAGGGTTGCAGGTGTGCAACACTACACTTAATTCATGTGTTCTGGAGGTAGAACCCAGTGTCTGATGCCAGCTTCGTCATGGACTCCTAACAGCTGGTGCCTCAGGAGAGCAGGGAATAGTGGTGTGTGTGTGTGTGTGTGTGTGTGTGTGTGTGTGTGTGTGTGTGTTGTGTGTGTGTGTATGCTTGTCCCAATACAGGTTCACAAGCATGCACTTGAGACCACTCATAAACGCCATGTTACACATGAGGAGGTTAGAACATAGCTATAGAAAATTGTTTTTCTCCCTCCTCTATATAGGTCTTAGAGACAAAACTCAGGCCTAAGAGGAAGGTGTCTACTTGTTTGAGACAGAGAGATGTCTGGTAGCCAAGTCCAGGCTCTGGCTCTGTGGTAACACTCTGGCCTCAGCCAGTAGTAGGATTATGAATATAACTCCACTGTACCAGGCTGGTCTGACTCCCCAGGACTAAGTTCTATAGACATTGCCTTTTGCCTTGCTTGCCTGCTCATTTCTCACTGTCAGGACAGACAGCCACCACACTGTGAGCTGCCCTGTGGTCCCTGTGTTGAGGAGCTGAGAACACTCTCCAATCAGCAGCCAGGGACAAACTGACCCCTTAGTTCAATAACCCGACAATCTAACCATCTCTTGTGGTTGAAAGCTGCTCCACCCCTACTGAAGCCTAGGTAAACCCTAGCCTTAGCCAAAAGTGGGATTCATCACAGTTCTGGCTCAGCCCTTGAGCCAGAGAAGCAGCCAACACATGCTCATTGTTTAACGCTGGAAGAATTAGAAGGAATCTGTTGTATGGCCATGCACAGCTCATAGACAAGATTAACGGCCAGATCGTCATTGTAATGTCAGCATTTGACACAACAAACTGTTCATCAGCTGAGGAGTAGGTAAATAAGTCAGGATTCAGTCTACAGAGGGATACTTGGTCACCAGTGAGATGCAGGAGAAGGCAGGTACAGTGGAACACACACTGTGTAATCCTAGCAATCTGATGGCAGAGGCAGGTGAATATTTGAGTTTAAGACCAGCCTAGTCTATAAAGTGAGTTCCAGGACAACCATTGCTACTCAGAGAAATCCTCTTATGTAAATCAGAAAAAAATAAGGGCTGGAGAGATGGTTCTGTAGTCATCATCATTTGCTGAGCTTGTATAAGACCCAGGCTCAGTTCCAGCAGACACATGGCAGCTCACAAAATCTATGTCCCCAGTTTAGGAGGATCAAACCCCTCATCTGGCCTCTGTAGGCACTGCTCACACACAGTTCACAGACACACATGCAGGCATAACACTCATACACATAAAATAAAAGTCAATATTTTTAAAAGGAAAATAAAAATCACAAAGGACACTTTCTCCACTATATTCATAGCAGCATTATTCTTAGTAGCCAGAACCTGGAAACAACCTAGACATTCCTCAATAAAATAATGGATAAAGAAAATGTGGTATGTATACACAATGGAATATTACTTAGCTGTAAAAATCAATGACATCATGAAATTTGCAGGCAAATGGTTGGAACTAGAAAATATCAACCTGAGTAAGATAACCAGACTCAGAAAGACAAACAAGGTATGTACTCACTTATAAGTGGATACTAGATGTGAAGCAAAGGATAATCAGACTACAACCCACAGCTCCAGAGAAGCTAGGAAACAAGAAGGACCCTAAGAGGGATGTATGGATCACCTTCGAATAGGGAAACAGGAGATCCCGGTGGGTGAGTAAACTGGGGATGAGGGGGGCAATAGAGGGTAGGGGATGGGGGATGACTACATGAGAAAACATGATGGTCCAGCTGTGGGGGGTATGGAGTGGAAGAGCAATGAAAGAGATACCTTGATAGAGGGAGACATTATGAGGTAAGGAAGAAATCTAATGTTAGGGAAATTCCCAGGAATCCACAAGGATGACCCCAGATTAGACTACTAGCAATAATGATGAGGGTATCTGAACTGGCCTACACTGGTAATCAGATTGGTGAATACCCTAACTGTCATCATAGAGCCTTCATTCAGTAACTGATGGTGTTAGACCCCAAAATCTAGGGTCTCAAGTGGGCGCCCCAAGAACCCAGACTCCAGTCCAGTTGATGCAACAGCAAGAGGTGTTTATTGAAGAAGCGACTGTACAGACGGGCAAACTCTTGTCCTGAGAGCAAGAGTCACATCGTACTGCAGTCCCATGAGTGCTTTTAAAGGAAAAACCCACAAAACCCACAAGATTACAATTCCCATACAATTTTGTTTCGATTGATTTATGTCTAGAGGCTAATTTCCCAAGATCATGGTCTGATCACAGAGGGGGTACAGTCACGTCCGCAGGCACATTCTTCCCAAAACCTCAAGGGGGGTATCAGGGCGGGAGTGGAGTTTACACAAAGGTCACAGTGGTCCTTCCTGGAACACTCTTAATAGAAATCTCTTTGCATCGTTACATTGTGGCAGGGGTGGTTGAATAATGGCTGAGTCAGGTTGCCCTTGGAACTAGAATTTTAGTTTCTCATTTCCTGGGGCTTGGGGGTGTAAGCCTGAGGGGTTAGGGTCTTCCAATGGAAGCAGAAGCAGAGATCCACCACCAAGCACCAGGCCATGCTCTGGAACTCCAGTCGAAGAGAGGGAAGAGGGATTATGTGAGCAAGGTGGGTCAAGATCATGATGGAAAAATCTACAGAGACAACTGAACCAAGCTCAGAGGAACTCACAAACATTAGACAGACAGCTGTGGAACCTCCATGGGACTGGACTAGACCCTCTTCATACAGAAGACAGTTGTGTAGCTGGGTCTGTTTGAAGGGCCCATGGCAGTGTGATCAGTTCTCTATCTGGTGCATGAGCTGGGTTTCTGGATCCCATTACCTATGGTCAGACACCTTGCTCACACTTCAGGCAGTGGGGAAGGGCTGGATCCTGCCTCAACTGAATGTACTAGGCTTTGTTGTC
This sequence comes from Peromyscus eremicus, assembly GCF_949786415.1. NCBI lineage: Eukaryota > Metazoa > Chordata > Mammalia > Rodentia > Cricetidae > Peromyscus > Peromyscus eremicus. Next base: position 5,458,671 of record NC_081438.1, on the reverse strand, counting down.
TCCCCATGGGAGAACTTACCCTTTTGGAGAATGAGATGAGGGGGGTTGGGGAGAGGTTTAGGTGGGAGTTGGGGAGAAGAAGGAGAGATGAGAGGGGAATCTATGTTTGGTATGTAAAATGAATAAAAAAGTTTCTTTAAATAAAAATATATCAAATTGCTAGGGCAGCTTAGGGTCAAGGAAATCAGTGCCAGAGCAATATGGCAGAGGCAGAAGGGGCTTTCTCTGGTTGGGTTGGTGAATGTAGTGGACTTTCCAAATGGTTATCTGAGTTCTGGACTAGAGAGTAAAGGTTCCAGCTAATGTGGACATGAGGGTCCACAACCCAGAGGCTATTAGAGCCCAATGGGAACCCCAAGCCAGAACTTCAGGTGTGACTAGTGGGGGACTGTAAAGAAAAGGGGAATGGGGACACTCAGAGGGGACAAGGGTCCTACCTGTGAGCATGGTGACCAGCAGAAGGAGTTTCATCCCGAGTGAGGGGAGGACTCAGTGACTTCTCTTTACAGTCCTGTAGCTGTGCTCTGACAGTGTCTAGTCAGCACACAGGGCCTGTGACTACTGTGTGTGTGTAGCACAGAAGTAGAATATGTGCACCCTCATACACAGTCCGGACCTCTAGAGCCACTGTAGATGGTGACAGAGCCTGAATCAGTGCTGTCACAGAGGCACAGAGAAAGGGATAACTCAACACTCCAAGCAGCTCAAGTCAGTGACTGGCCAAGTGCCAAGTCCCTCCCCCATGGATTCTCTGAGGTCATAAGATATAAACATTGCTCCTGGGGTTGGGTCTGAGGGATGCTGATTGTGATATGTGGCTACAGGCAGGAGTAGCTGGCCTCAACAATCCTCCATGTTTACTGTCTAAATCACATGCTAATTCTGTCCCAAGAATCTGACACAACCTATGATGTAGATCCAGTTACAATTTCCATCTTTACTTCTTTGTTTAATTAGTGTGTGTGTGTGTGTGTGTGTGTGTGTGTGTGTGTGTGTGTGTGTGTGAGAGAGAGAGAGAGAGAGAGAGAGAGAGAGAGAGAGAGAGAGAGAGAGAGAGTTCCCTTGTGTGCACCTGTGGAGGTCAGAGGACAACTCTGTAAAGTCAGTTCTCTTCTTCTAACTTTCAATGGGTTCTCGGAACTACACATAGGTCTACAGGCTTGCCACACAGGCTGCATATTACTAGACTACAAACTCCATTTGGAAATTATGAATGTAGCAGATGATGGTGGTGGTGGTGCATGCTTCAATGTCAGCACTCAGAAGCAGAGGCTGCTGAATATTTGATTTCGAGGCCAGCTTGGTCTACAGAGTGAGTTCCAGGACAGCCAGAGATACACGATGAAACCCTGTCTCAAAAAAAAAAAAATGAAAAGAAAGAGAAAAAAGGAAAGAGAAGAGAAAGTAAATGAGAAAGAGATGTGTCCACAGGCCAATACGATGCAGGGAATTCTTCAGCTGAGATTCTCCCTCCCCAGGTGTGTCAAGGTGACAATAAAGTTCAGCCATTACAGAGGCTGGAGTGATGGCTCAGAAGTTCAGAGTGCTTTCTGCTCTTCCTGAGTACTGGGGTTCGATTCTCTGCACCCACATGGTAATTTATGTAGGGTGACCCAATGCTCTCAAGCATCTCTTCTGGCCATCTCTCACGTAGCATCTAACTCAGCACCCCAGCACCTCCTTTTCTCCACTTCTCACCTTTCCCTGGAGAAAAACCGTGTAGAGGGTGAGTTGAGTTAGTTTTCTCCATGCTCAATCAGCCCCTTCCAGCAGGACTCTGGACGGCCACTCCCAGCTACTACAGTCACTGCGCCTGCGCAGGCGGCTCTGGCTGCACCTGTTGCTCACCAGGCCTGACCTAGGGAGGGGCGAGGCCTGACCTTTGGGACTGGAGTGTTCGGAAAGTGTGGGGAGGTAGGCGTGGAAAGGCCGAGGACTGGCAGCTGTTCACTAAAGGAAAAGAGAGACCTTGAACCATGTAGACTTAAATCAGCCAATGAGACATCTTATTCCTAAATATGGTTGACCAGGGAACCAGAGATTAACCTGGCTTTACATACAGGGTCCTGTGATCTTGAATGGTAGAAAAGAAGAAGTGTTCTCTTTAGTTTGTTCAAAAAGTTAGGCTGCTGTGTACTTTACTGGGACAATATTCCTGTGGTGTGTGTTTAGGCACACTGAAGATTCAATGGTCACCAGGATGGAATCCTGTCTTCTTTTCATTTACCATAAGTTTAGTCTGGTTTTCTATATCCCCATTCCTAAAATGAGTGCACAGCAGAAGCGCTTGAGTCTAATATTTTTAGGGCCACGATGTTCCTTTAGTGCCCACATGACACTTCTTCTTTCTCTCTCCCCTCCTACCTCTCTGCCTTCTCTTTCCTTCCATCCCCACCCCTACCCTTCTATAGTTGATGTTTTCCTGGTCCTGCCTGGCCCACAGTCAGGACAAATCTCTCTCACCTGCCAGTACCACAGCCAAGTAAACACAGAGAGATTTATATTACTTGAACTCTTTGGCCTAATGGCTCAGGCTTCTTGCTATCTAGTTCTCATATCTTAAATTAACCCATTTCTATAAATCTATACCTTGCCACATGGCTCGTGGCTTACCAGTACTTTACATTCTGCTCCTCAGGGTGGCAGCTGGCAGTGTCTCTCTGACTCTGCCTTCCTGTTCCCCCCAGTCTCCTCTCTGCTAGTCCCACCTATATTTCCTGCCTGGCTACTGGCCAATCAGCATTTTATTTATCAATCAATCACAGCAATACATTCACAGCATAGAGAACATCCCATGGCACCCTTCACTCTTTTTCTGTCACTATTCCTACCTCATCTCTCCACTCCTCCACATTCTGTTTCTCTCTACCCCCATATGTATCTCCGGCTGAGTTCTTCTTCTGTTGTTGTTTTTGTGGTTAGAGAAGGAGTTTCTTTTCTGTAGTACTCCTGGCTGTCATGGAACTCAATTTTTAGACCAGGTTGTCCTTGAACTCAAGAGATCTTTCCTTCCTCTGCCTCTGCATCCAACTGTCCTGGGATGGAAAGCATGGCTTTTTTCATGACCCACTCTTCAAGGTGCTCCCCTAATGGCAGTGTCTTTTCCACTAACCTTCAGTTTCCAGGGCTAGACGGAATGATGTTCTCTGAGGATCTAGTTACATTTGGAAGACAGAGAATATAATCAGCAAAGCCAAGTTCTTTCTGTCGGTTCTTTATTAGAGGGCACAGTGTGTAGTAAACACAATCAGATAGGCAGGGATGGTGTAGCAGTCACTGAGAAGACAAGTCTAACACTGAATGCCTTTGTTCTCCTTGGAGAAGCAGATGGCGGCCTGGCGGTCACAGTTGCAGATCAAGTCCTCACAGGTACTGTTTTCCTCTGGAGAGAAACAAGAAAGAAGTTGAGGGGAGCCCATGACCCTGTTTGCTTGCTATGATTTATAACAAAAGAAACTGGTGACCCTCCCATTGGAGCAGATGAAAGTTGAAAGACAATGCACAAAAGGACATTGGGTTGTCCAAATCGCTGGAACAACACTTATAATAAAAACATTAGTTGTTGTGGGCTGGGGAGATGGCACAGTTGGTAAAGGGGTTGATATACGAGCATGAGGGCCTGACCTAGGATGCCCAGAGACCATGGAAAAATCAAGGTGTGCTTGGGACATCTGTGACTCCATTGGGAAGTGAGGAGCATGTATCCCCAAAACTTGTTGCTCATTCAGGCTGTCTAAAGGTAAGTGTTGTGTTTAGTGAGAGAAGGACCCCGGCTCTAAAAACATGGTGGAGAGTGACTGAAGATGACACGGGATGCCAACAAATTCCTGTACATAAAAATCAATAAGCATAGATACTTAATCCTAAAACCCCAAAAGCTAAAAATACCAATTACCACTTGTAAAATAATATGATTTAAGACAATCCTCCTGCCTCCACAACCCCAGTGCCAGGATTACAGATATGTGCTACCACACTCAATTCATGGGTTCTGGAGATGGAACCCAGGGCTGTGTGCATGCTAGGCAAGCACTCTAGCAACTGATCTATATTCTCAGCCCTCTGAATCCTCACCTGTAAAATGGGAATGATAAATCTTCCCCTGCATAAGTGTTTACTCCAGTATCTGACTTATAACCAATGATTCAGCTCTCAATTGTTTAGTCAATATGGAATCAGGATAACACAGCAGCTAACAGGAGAGGCTTTGGGCAGAGAAGATGGCTCAGGAAATAAGGGCACTTGCTGCTAAGTCTGAACCTGAGTTCCGTCCCCAGGTGTCACAAGGTCGAAAGGAGAGAACAATCTTTTGCAAGTTGTCCTCAGATCTGTACTCCTGTGTTGTGGCACAGGAGTACCACAGAAATACATAAAATCTTAAAATGTTTTTAAAACAGAGGCTTTGGAATGATGTAGATCTGTTTCAAGAACCAAATGTCATCACTTCTGGGCTGGGAGACCTTGGGCAAGTGGCCCTGCCTTCCTTGTCTTCCTCATCAGTGACCTCATCTATATTTTAGTGTCTACCTGATAAGACTGTTGTGAGGTCACATGAGACCAAGGAAATGACTACTAAATGGTGACTGTCCTTGTTACTTTCATGCCCCTTACAAACCTGCCCAGGGTGATGAACGAATTTTACATGGTCAGTCGGTAGAGCAAGAGACTCTTAATCTCAGGGTCTTTGGTTTGATCTCCATGTTGGGAGCCAGATGATGCATAAATTTAAATGGTCTTATAATAAAAACCTGGAGCCAGATATTCGGGTAAATGCTGAAAGATCAGAGAGATAAAGGATCAAGCCACTAGAAAAACTTCTCGCCACTACCGAATCCTCAGGCTGAATGGAAGGTGAGAACCTATCTCCATGAATCCTCTGACGGAAAGACTCTGAGGCCTCAGCCAAACAGCTTCTTTGGTCAAAAATGCTCTAGTTTCTGTCTCCTCATGCCTTATATGTCTTTCTCTGCCCAGCCATTTCACTTCCTTCCTAGTGCTGGGATTAATTGCGCATGTGCTGCCCAAATACTGGTAGCAAAGGCATGAGATCTCAAGTGCCAGGATTAAAGGTGTGTGACTCCCAAGTACTGGGATTAAAGGTGTGTGCCACCACTGCCTGGCTCTGTTTATCTCCTAGACTTAATCAATCTCATGTAGTCCAGGGTGGCTTTAAACTCACAGAGATTCTCTGCCTCCCAAATGTTAGGATTAAAGGTGTGTGCCACCGCTGCCTGACCTCTATGTTTAATCTAGTGGCTGCCTCTGTCCTCTGATCCTCAGGCTAGCCTTATTTGATACACAATATCACCACTCCAGGGCTGCAGGGGGCTGTGGGAATGCACAGCAGTGACAACCAGTGTTTAACAGATCAACCCACCAGACCCACCTGATGGGGAGCCTCACCTGGCAAGGCCATGGGGTCACTGGCTGTGTAAACCATTTTTTTCTGTCTGTAATTTCTCTCATGTGCAACTACATTTCTTCCCTAAGAACTGCTATAGGTATTTTCCCACTGCTTGTGTGTTTATTCCATCTTTGGGCACATTTATAGCTGTGGATGTTCTGGAAGATGATTATGTTTAGGCTGTATAATTTTTATGTTTAGAAACAATACTAGAATATTTAAGATGACTCAGACTGACATAGAATTCTCAGTCACAAAGACAGCCTTTTACATAGACAGCTAATTTTGAACTTCAGAACAAATTCAAAGCAGACTGAATTACCCCTGCAGAAAATACTCAAAACTAATTGTCAAGTGTTGTTATTGCTAATCACAGCCAGGCTGTTCACACTGAGACTTAGCTCTTTGCATATTCTCTTTCTGCCCAGACCCTGACAGCTCAAGGTTCAACCATTGTTTACTGTCTGGATCCCTCACTAACTTTGAGCTATGTGTGTGGTTCAGTGTGACATTACTAGCCTAAGAGAAACTATGTGACTTATCTTGTGTTGTGAGAATGGGTAGGGCCCTGAAAATGTAACTTATAATTGTCCAGAGCTTGGCTGTGAGGCAGCAGCTGTGGTGTGGAGAGAGACGGCTGTGGAGAGCTGAGTGAAAGAGCTGTTACCATGGAGGAAGAGCTGTGTGAAGGAACTGTGGAAAGAGCCGGCAGTGAGGGAGTGTGTGTTAGTGTGTCAGTGTGTGTGTGCAGAAGGAGCTGAGGAGAGAACATGAATAGCTAGGCAGGAGAGAGAGCAAGAGAGATTATCAGAGAGAAAAGGGGGCTGTGTAATTATGTGTAGAAAATGGAGCTGTATGTATGCAGATGTAACTGTGTGGAGACAGATTTTTCAGAGAGAGGTTTTTGAGAGAGAGGATTTCTTTCTTTTCTTTTTAAAATATTTATTTATGTACATGAATGACCTGTCTTCATACATAGCAGAAGAAGGAATTGGATCCCATTACAGATGGTTGTGAACCACCATGTGGTTGCAAGGAATTGAACTCAGGACCTCTGGAACAGCAGCCAATGCTCTTAACTACTGAGCCACTTCTCCAGCCCGAGAGAGGATTTCTTAAGTTGAAGTAAAGATAAAGTTATCAGAAAGCATGTTTCTTTCCTTATTATTTACTTCTCAGACAGAAAAAATCTAGCCCTCAGATATATGAGATTTTTTTCCTAACCCCTTGACTCATTCGTGGACTTTCTTGTAATTTTCCTCTAGATGGCTTTGAAGCAGGCTCTCAAAAACCCATCGTTACAGGGCCAGGCACAGTCCAGAGGTCCTGGAGAATAAACCTACCACTGCATATGACCTTATTCCCAGAGCATGAGAATGAGTATAAGCTGGTGTAGGGGTTGTCTATGAGGAACTTGCAGTTTTCCAGCTTCTTGACCTGATCATGGCAGTTGTCACGAGTTTGGCAGCACCTAGAGAGAGGAAGAAGCAGCTGAAGGAGGAGATGGACCTACAGGAGGTCAGTTCTCACCTGCAGTCTTTCTCAAACCTGTCAGGATGACTTAAACATGATGTTCAAGAAGTAATGTTCCCCAGGCTCAAAAATCTGTGATTTCTATTAAGCACATATTTAGTGAAAGCCATTTCAGTGGTGTGTGGTCAGTACCAGCCTTTATTCTCAGTACTTGGGAGGCAGAGGCAGATGGATCTCTGAGTTTGAGATCAACCAGGGATACATAGTGAGACCCTGTATCCAAAATGTGATTTTTTTTAAAACAAAGTGGCAGGAACAAGGTGAAATTATATATATTCCAAAGTTTTGATGACATTTTAAAGTCAAAGCTGATGTTTTGATAGTGGCTGTGGTGGTTGGCCATGCGCTAGTCTGGTGCCTGAGTCCAGCATTATCCACTATTTACACCACACATATTCTGATTTTAGGAACCACTAGATACAGGTCCCCTTGAACTGATTTCTTTACATGACAAGAGGTGAAAATACATGCTGCATGGGCTGATGCCCACCTTAAATCTCAGCACTCAGGAGGCAGAGGATCTCTGAGTTCAAGGTCAGCATGGTCTCCACAAGCGTTTTGGACTGCTAATACGACACAGAGAACCCTTGTTTAAAAACAAAACAAACAAATAATGAATAATAAAACGCAATACATGATTATGGTGAATATGCACGTCTCCTATTCTTGCCTCGTGAGATGTTCTGCTTGTGTCCTGTCCCCAACAGCCCAGACATGCCAGGCTCCCCCAGATGGATCACTCACCTCTTTTCCACCTGGGTGTCCCTGCTGAAAAAGCCACAGTAGCAGGCATAGTAGTTGTACCGCGTGAAGGGAAAAAGGAAACGGATGGGGCACTGGAACAGATTGCCAAACCGCCAACTAGCCTGACGTCTGACTCTGTGTGCAGTAGCACCTGCTGAAAAATGCACAGCACACTCCATCAATCCCACTTGGCTTCACCAGGGAGCTGATGCCTGCCTGCTAGCTTCCTTATCGAGAGCCTTTGAGGACCAGCCTCAAGGTCCTCTTCAGGGTTCAGATACAGCAAATGAAAGACATGGATACATGTGTGCCCATAAGCTTGAGATGGAATCATGAGCTTACAAGTGCACATTATAGAAAATGCATGGTAAATGGGGAGATATCATCACTGTTCTTGCACAAGTGAAATTACAGATGAAAGCAACATTTTCAGAGGTGGTGGCCTTAAGGTCTAACGTGACAGGGTACCCCATGTGAGAATCAGTCCTCTGGTGGGGTGACATCTGGACTACCAGTTACTATAACTGTAACTGTGTCATGGTCCACAATAGATCATGACCATCACTCCTGACACTTCCTCCTTGACTCCTATCAGCTGCTGCATCGGGAGAGCAGTGAATAGAGGGGTGTGTGTGCGTGTGTGTGTGTGTGTGTGTGTGTGTGTGTGTGTGTGTGTGTGTATGTGTGTGTGCTTACCCCAACACAGGTTGAGAGCAAGCCCTTGGGAGCACTCATAAATGTCATGCTACATATGAGGATGTCAGAGAGCAGCCAGGCCTGATCATGAATATGTCTACCTATTTGAGACAGGAGGTTGCCCTGTCACACAGGAAAGCTTCTGACTCTAGCAACAATCTGGCCTCAGCCTCCCAAATGGTAACATAAATGAACACCACTGTACCAGGCTGGGCTGATTCCCCAGGACTAAGTTCTATAGACATTGCCTTTTGCCTTGCTTGCCTGCTCATTTCTCACTGTCAGGACAGACAGCCGCCACACTGTGAGCTGCCCTGTGGTCCCTGTGTTGAGGAGCTGAGAACACTCTCCAGTCAGCAGCCAGGGACAAACTGACCTCTTAGTTCAAACCCAACAACCCAACCATCTCTTAGTTTGAAAGCTGCCCCATCCCTACTCAAGCCTAGATGAAACCCTCGCCTTAGCCAGCAGTGGGATTCATCACAGTTCTAGCTGAGACCTTGAGCCAAAGAAGCAGCCGACACATGCTGATTGTTTTACACTGGAAGAATTAGAAGGAATCTGTTGCATGGTCATGAACAGCTCATAGACAAGGATAATGGTCAGATCATCATTGTAATGTCAGCATTTGACACAACAAACTGTTCATCAGCTGAGGAATAGGTAAATGACCAGGATTCAGTCTGCAGTGGGATACATGGTCACCATTAAAATGCATGAGAAGCCAAGTACAATGGAACACACACTGTGTGATCCCAGAACTCTGAAGCCTAATGCAGGTGAATATCTGAGTTTGAAGCCAGGATAGTCTATAGAGTGAATTCCAGACTGGCCCTCACTATTCAAAGAAACCCTCTCATATAAAATGCCAAGAAAAAAAAGAATTGCAACCCTAAACCAGAACTTCAGGTGTGATCATTGGGAAACAGTGCATTGACGAGAAGGGAGATGGGGGCACCCAGAGGGGACAAGGATCCTACCTGTAAGCAGAGTGACCAGCAGAAGGAGTTTCATCCTGAGTGTGTGGAGGACTCAAGTGACTTCTCTCTTTATAGTTCTGTGTTAATCCTAACCCTTGGGAGGCTGAGGTAAGTTTTGGCTAGTTGAAGGACATCCTGAGCCAGAATTATATAATCCTGTGAAAAATATAATAATAAAGGCTGGAGAGATGGCGCTGCAGTCAGGAGAACTTGTTGAACTGTGTGGGAACCAGGCTCAGGTCCAGCAGCCATGAGGCAGCTCACAACTGTCTATGACCCCAGTTCTGAAGGATCAGACCCCTCATCTGGCCTCTGTAGGCACTGCTCACACACAGTTCACAAAAACACATGCAGACAAAGTGCTCATATACATAAAATAAAAGTCAATGTCTTTTAAAAGGAAAAGGAAAATCACATTTTCAGGGCACTTTAGGCCCACGGTGCCAGAGCAATATGGCAGAGACAGAAGGGGTGTCATTGCTCGCATAGGTGACTGTAGTGGACTTTCCAAGGAGTCATCTGAGTTTGCTTAGAGGGTAAAGGTGCTCCCTGTTGAGGACATGGGGTGAGCAGGGAACCCCAACCCACAGGCTATTAGACCCCAACAGGAACCTCAAACCAGACCAGCAGGGCCTGCACATTGAAGACTTGGGAGATGGTGGGGCAACCAGAGGGGACAAGGGTCTTACCTGTGACCAGAGTGACCAGCAGAAGGACTTTCATCCTGAGTGAGGGGAGGACTCAGTGACTTCTCTTTATAGTCCTGTAGCTGTGCTCTGACAGTGTCCAGTCAGCACATGGGGCCTGTGACTACTGTGTGTGTAGCATAGAGGTAGAATATGTGCACCCTCACACACAGTCCCAACCTGCAGAGCTGCTGTAGATGGTGACAGAGCCTGAATCAGTGCTGTCACACAGGCAAAGAGAAAGGGCTAGCTCAACACCCCAACCAACTCAAGTCAGTGACTGGCAAAGGGCCAAGTCCCTCCACTGTGGATGCTTTGAGGTTATAAAAAGATATAGACATTGCTCAGAGTTGGGTCTGAGGCATGGTGACAGTGACATGCTGCCCCAGGCAGGAGTAGCTGGCTCCTACAATCTTCCATGTTAACTGTATAAAGTACAGGCTAAGTCTGTCCCAAGAACATGACACAGCCTATGAGGTAGATACAGTTATATATTCAATCTTTAATTAATTAACCATTAATTAATATGTGTTGTTTGTGTAAAAGAGAGAGAGAGAGAGAGAGAGAGAGAGAGAGAGAGAGAGAGAGAGAGAGAGAGAGAGAGCACTTGAGTGCACATGTGGAGGTCAGAGAAGAACTCTGTGGAGTCAGGTCTCTCCTTCTTCCTTTAAAAGGGTTCTAAAAATCGAACTCATGTCAAGAGACTTGTATTGTAGGCTGTATCTCACTAACCTACAAACTTCATTAAAAACTGGAAATGAAAGCAGATGGTGGTGGTGGTGGTGGTGGTGGTGGTGGTGGTAGTGGTGGTGGTGGTGGTGGTGCATGCCTTTAATGTCAACACTCAGGAGGCAGAGGCAGGCGAATATCTGAGTTTCAGGCTAGCCTGGTCTCAGAGTGAATTTAAGGAGAGTCTGAGATACATCAAGAAACACTATAAAAAAAAAAAAATTAAAAAAGACAGCAAATGCCTTCACAACAGATGTGCCCACAGGCCAATACGATGCAGGCAATCCTCCAGCTGAGGCTCTCCCTACCCAGTGTGTGAAGCTGACAATCAACCATTGCAGGGGCTGGAGAGGTGGCTCAAAACTAAAGAGCGGTTTCTGCTCTTGCTGTGGCCCGAACTTCAATTCTCGGAACCATATAGTGGCAGAGGAACAATGCCTGCTGGCCCGATGCCCTCTGGCCTCTGTGTCTGTTCATCTCTCAGTGTACCCTCTAACTTAACACCCCAGCACTTCCTTTTCCCCACCTCTAACCTCTTACTTGGATACAAACCATGTCAGCGGTGAGTTGAGTTGGTTGTCTCCACACTCAAGCTCCCCCTCCCCTTCCAGCAGGACTCTGGACAGCCACTCCCAGCTACTACAGTCACTGCGCCTGCGCAGGCGGCTCTAGGTGCACCTGTTGTGCTCACCAGTCCTGACCTTGGGAGGGGCGAGGCCTGAATTTGGAACACAGGTAGAGACAGGACTGGGGTGAAAGGCCGAGAACCGGGCAGCTGCTCACAAAAGAGAAAGAGAGCCTGAGATCAATGTAACCTTTAACCGATGAGACATCTGATTCCTAAATCTGGTTGACCAGGAAACCAGGGATTAACCTGGTTTTACATACGGGGTTCTGTGATAAAGAAATGTACAGAAGAGGATGTGTTCTATTTTCTTTTTTTTTTTTTTTTTTTTTTTTTTTTTTTAAGATTTATTTATTATGTATACAGTGTTCTGTCTGCATGTATCCCTGCAGGCCAGAAGAGGGCACCAGATCTCATTACAGATGGTTGTGAGCCACCATGTGGTTGCTGGGAATTGAACTCAGGACCTTTGGAAGAGCAAGCAGTGCTCTTAACCTCTGAGCCATCTCTCCAGCCCCCGTGTTCTATTTTCTTTGTTCAAAAAGTTAAGCTTCTGTGTACTTTAATGGGAGAGTTGTCCTGTGGCGTGTGTTTAGGCACAGTGAAGCCTGGAAGGTCACCAGGATGGAATCCTGCATTCAGGTCGTTTACCCTCAGTCCAGTTGGAATCCTGTATCCAACGAGTTACGATGAGCGCACAGCAGAAGCGCTTTGAGTCCAATATTGTTAGGGCCAAAATGTTCCCTTTAGTGCCCACGTGACACTGCTTCTTTCTCTCTTCTCTCCCCTCCTACCTCTCTGTCTTCTCTTTCCTTCTCTCCCCACCTCTCCCCTTTGTTGTTGGTTTGGGTTTGTTTTTTTTTAACACTTTTACTCTTTTGGCACGTTGCTCTTTTGAGGACCCACTTCTCAGCTCCCAAATAAATAAAACACACGAAGGCTTACTATTACTTATCAATGTCTGGCCTTAGCTTGGCTTATTTCTAGCCAGCTTTCCTTAATTTAAATTACCCAGGCTACCTTTTGCCTCTGGACTTTTTCCTTTCCTACTTCTGTATATCTTACTTTCACACTTACTCTGTAGCTGACATGTGGCTGGGTGGCTGGGTGGCTGGCCCCTGGCATCCTCCTCTCCTTGTCCTCTTGCTCCTTCCCTCTGCATACAGGAGTTGTGTAGCTGGGTCTGTTTGAGGGGCCCTTGGCAGTGGGATTAGGATTTATCCCTGGTGCATGAGCTGGCTTTTTGGAGCCCATTACCTATGGTGGGACAACTTGCACAGCCTTGATGCAGGGGGGAGTGCCTTGACCTTCCTCAACTGAGCGTACCAGGTTTTGCTGACCCACCGTGGGAGGCCTTACACTTTTGGAGGAGGGGAAAGGAGTGAGTGAGGGGAGGAGGCTGTGGGGGAAGCAGGAAGAGAGTTGAGACAGGGGATCTGTGGTTGGTATTTAAAATGAATAAAAAAAATTGTAATAAAAAGGAAAAGAAAACATTTAAATAAAAAAGCATAAGAAAAGAATGCAACACATTTCTGCATCATTAAAAAATGTTCCACAGCGTAAACAAATGTAACACATCTTCAAATAATATTCCACAACACCCTCCCCTCCCCTCCTGTACCTTTCCCTGCCTCGTCTCTCCCTCTCCATCCCTTTTCTGTCCCCTCTATCCCGTCATTATCTCATACTGGCTTCTTCTCATATTTTTTGTTTTTTATTTTTATTTTTTTGAGACAGAGTATCTTTGTGTAATACTCCTGCTCAGCACGTAAGAACACTTTCTGCTCTTGCTGAGGACCAGGAATTCAGTCCTCAACAACCACCACATGGTGGCTGGGGAACAGTGTCTGCTGGCCCAGTGCCCTCTGGCCTCTGGGTTTGTCCATCTCTCATGTTCCTCTAACTTATCACCCCAGCACCTCCTTTTCCCCACTTCTCTCCTCGTACTGGGATAAAAACCATGTATGGGGTGAGTTGAGATGTCACCACGCTCAGGATCCCCCTACCCTTCCAGCAGGACTCTGGACAGCCACTACCAAGTACTACCAGTCACTGCGCCTGCGCAGGCGGCTCTGGCTGCATCTGTTGCTCACCAGGCCTGACCTTGGGAGGGTCAAGGCCTGAGCTTTAGGACTCCAGTGGGGATGGGGTTGGGGTTAGAAAGACGAAGAACTGGGCAGCTGGTCACTAAAAAAAAGAGTAACTGACAACCACGCAGCCTTAAACCACCAACGAGACAGGTTATTCCTAAACCTGGTTCACCAGGGCACCAGAGATTAACCTACCTTTACCTTCAGAGTCTCATGATAGAGAAAGGTAGAGAAGAGGATGTGTTCTGTTTTCTTTGTTCAAAGTGTTAGGCTGCTGTACACTTCAATGGGACAATTATCCTGTGGTGTGAGTTTAGGCATAGTGAAGACCGGAAGTTCACCAGGATGTAATCCTGTCTTCAGGTTATTTATGGTTAGTCCAGTGTGGTTTCCTATATCCAACTTCTTTTCTCCCCGCCCCCCAAGATTTATTTATTTATTTATTATGTGTTCTGGATGTATGCCTGCAGGCCAGAAGAGGGCACCAGATCTCTTATAGATGATTTGTGAGTCACCATGTGATTGCTGGGAATTGAACTCTGGACCTCTGGAAGAGCTGCTAGCGTTCTTAACCTCTTAGCCATCTTTCCAGCCCCTGTATCCTATTTCTTATGATGAGTGCACAGCACAAGTGTTTAAGTCCAGTTCTTTTTTTGAGGGAGGAGGGTTGAGACAGAGTTTTCTGTAATTCTGGAGTCTGTCCTGGAACTGACTCTATAGACCTGGCTGGACTCCAACTTGCAAAGATCTGCCTATATCCACATCTCCAGTGCAGGGAATAAAGGCCTGCATGGACACCTCCCAGCAGTATTTTTAGAGCAAGATGTTTCTTTAGTGCCCATGTGACACTGAATCTCTGTCTTAGCTCCCTTTCTAACTCTCTTTTTCCTTCCCTTCCCATCCCTACCCTTCTTTCCTTTCCACTTTCCTTCCACATTTCTCCACTCACCTTCCTCTTTCTGTTCCACCTGACCACCTATGTATCTCAGGCTGGCTTCTTTATTTTGATTTTGAAATTTTTTTTTGTTAACTTTTTGAGACAGGGTTTCTTTAACAGTCCTGGATGTCCTGGAATTTGCTTTTAGACCAGGTTTGACAAGAACTCAAGAGATCTGCCTACCTCTGCCTCTGCTTCTGCATCCCAGAATGCTGGGATGAAAGGCATGCCTGCACTCATCACCCGCTCTTCAAGGTGCTTGCTTTGCAGAAGAGTCTTTCCCATTAGCCTTCAGTTTCCAGGAATAGACAGGATGATGTCCTCTGAGGATCTGGTTATGTTTGGTAGACAAAAGACAATCACCAAAGCTGAGTTCTTTCTATATGTGCTTTATTAGAGGGGGCAGTGAGTAGCGACCACAACCAGGCAGGCAGGGATGGTGTAGGCAGTAACTGAGGTGGTTAGTCTAACACTTAATGCCTTTGTTCTCCTTGTTGTATGGAGCCTGGGAGAAGCAGATGGCGGCCTCATGGTCACAGTTGCAGATAAAGTCCTCACAGGGGTCGTTTTTGTCTGCAGAGAAACAAGAAAGGAAGTTGAGTGGAGCCCATGACCCCATTCCCTATGATCTATAGCCAAAAGGAACCGGTGCCTTCCCCCCACCCACCTACTGATGCAGCTGAGAGACAGAGCACACAGAAGTCCATTGGGTTGCCCAAATTGCTGGAACACACTTATAATATCATTAGTTGTTGTGGGCTGGGGAGATGGCACAGTTGGGAAAGGGGTTGACATACAATCATGAGAGCCTGACCTAGGATGCCCAGAAACATGTTAAAAGCAAGATGTGATGGGGCATCTGTAACTCTTTTGGAAGTAGGGAGCACAGATCCCCAAAACTTGTTGCTCATTCAGGCTAGCTAAAAGTGAGTGTCATATTTAGCGAGAGAGAGAGAGACCCAGGCTCTAAAGACATGGTGGAGAGTGACTGAAGAAGACACGGGATGCCGACTCATTCCTATACATAAAAATAAACACATATATTTAATCCTAAAACCTATAAAACGACTATTATCAGCCAGACGGTGGTGGCACACACCTTTGATCTCAGCACTTGGGAGGCTGAGGAAAGTGGATCTCTCTGAGTTCGAGGTCAGCCTGGTCTAGAGAGCAAGCTCCAGGACAGGCTCCAAAGCTACACAGAGAAATCCTGTCTCAAAAAAAAAAAATTAAAAAACTACAAATATTATCACTTATAAATTTATGTAACTGAAAACAATCCTCCTGTCTACACCAAGTGCTGGATTGCAGGTATGCACCACCACACTCAATGTATGGGTTCTGGAGGTGTAAGAGGACTCTGTGCATGCTAGACAAGCTATCTAACAACTCATCTATATTCCCAGCCCTCTAAATCCTCACCTGTAAAATAGGAATGATAAATCTTGCCCTGCATAGTTGTTTACTCCAGTATCTGACTTATAACCAAGAATTCAGCTTTCAGTTGTTTAGTCAATGTAGAATCAATATAACACAGCAGGTAACAGGAGAGGCTTTGGGCAGGCAAGATGGCTCAGGGAATAAAGGTGCTTGCTGCCAAGTCTGAACCCGAATTCTATCCCCAGGACTCACATGGTTGAAAGAACAGACTTCTGCAAGTTGTCCTGAGACCTGACATGCAAAATCTTGAAATTTTTTTAAAGATAGGCTTTGGAATGGTGTAGATCTGTGTTCCAGAACCAAATGTCATCACTTCTAAGCTGGGTGGCCATGGCCAAATGACCCTGACTACCTCATCTTCCTCATCAGTGACCTCATCTATATTTTAGTATCTACCTGATAAGGTTGTTGTGAGGTCACATGAGACTATGGAAATCACCACTAAATGGTGACTGTCCTCGTTACTTCCCTGTCCCTTCCAAACACAAGAGGGACAAGCACAATCCAGGGGTCCCAGAGGGTAGACCTACCACTGCAGGTGACCTCATTCCCAGAGCAGGAGTATGAGTAGGAGCTGCTGTAGGGGTTGTCTATGAGGAATTTGCAGCTTTCCATCTTCATGGCCTGACCATAGCAATTGTCATGAGTCTGGCAGCACCTGGAGAGAGGAAGGAACAGCTGAGGGAGGACTATGGACCTGCAGGAGGTCAGTTCTCACTTGCACTCTTCCTCAAACATGTGAGGATGACTTAAACATGATGTTCCAGAAGAAATCATCCTGAGGCTTCAGAGTCTGTGATTTCTATTAAGCATATATTTATTGAAAGCAACTTCTGTGGAGTGTGGTGGTGTCTACCAATAATCCCAGTACTTGGTATGCAGAGGCAGATGGATCTCTAAGGTCAAGTCCAGCCTGGTCTCCAGAAGGAATTCCAGGAAGCCTGGGGCTACACAGAGAACCCCTGTCTGGAAACTAACAAACAAAAATAATAAAGAAACTAAACAAAACATATTATGTTTGGTGAATGTGCATGTCTCCTATTTGTGCCTCATGAGATGCTCTGCTTGTGTCCTGTCCCCACCAACCCAGACACTCCAGTCTCCCACCAGATGGATCACTCACCTGTCTAACTCATCCACGGGGGTGCCTGAGCCCCCGTAGCCACAGTAGCAGCCATAGTCGTTGTATTCCTCCAAGGGATGACTCTCAGGCATGATACACTTAATCATATCATAGAACTGCAGCAAAGACCGACGGCTGATGCTGTGTGCAGTAGCGCCTGCTGCAAGAATGCACAGCACACTCCATCAATCCCACCTGGTTTACCAGATGTCTGATGCCTGCTGCTAGCTTCCTCCTGACTCCTACCAGCTGCTGCATCAGGAGAGCAGTGAATAGATCTGTGTATGTGTGTGTGTACAAGTGTGTGCAAAAGTGTGCAGGTGTGTGCTTGCCTGCAAACTAGTTCATAGGCATGCACTTGTTCACACTCATAAATACCATGCTACACATGAGGAGACCAGAAGACAGCTATAGGGAGATGGTTTTCTCTCTCTACTAGGTAGGTATTGTAGAGGAAACTAAACTCACCAGGCCTGTGCAGGAAGCTGTCTACCTATTTGAGATAGAGAGTTGCCCTGTCATCCAGGCTAGCCTTGGCCTTCATAGGAACCCTCTGGCCTCAGCCTCCCGTGTAGTAGGATTATAAACGAATACCACTGTACCTGGCTGGGCTGACTGCCCAGGACTAAGTTCTATGGACATTGCCTGCTCATTTCTGTCAGGACAGACAGCCACCACACTGTGAGCTGCCCTGTGGTCTCTGTGTTAAGGGTTGAGAACACTCTCCATCTACAGCCAGGGACAAACTGATCTCTTAGTTCAGTAACCCAACAATCCAACCATCTCTTAGTTTGAAAGCTGCCCCACCCCTACTCAAGCCTAGGTGAAACCCTAGCCTTAGCCAGCAGTGGGATTCACCACAGTTCTAGCTGAGACCTTGAGCCAGAGAAGCAGCCAACACATGCTGATTGTTTTATACTGGAAGAATTAGAAGGAATCTGTTGTATGACCATGCACAGCTCATAGACAAGATTAATGGTCAGATCATCATTGTGATGTCAGCATTTGATCAAAAAACTGATCATCAGATGAGGAGTTGATAAATAATCCAGGATTCAGAATACAGTGGGATACTTGGTCATCATTAAAATGCAGGAGAAGCCAGGTAGAGTGGAACACACACATTATAATCCCAGCACTCTGGGGGCTGAGGCAGGTGAATAACTTAGTTCAAGCCACAATGGTCTATAGAGTGAATTCCAGACCATCCATTGCTATTCAAAGAAACACTCTCATGTAAAATGCCCAGAAAAAAAAAGAATAGCAGCCCTAAACCAGAACTTCAGGTGTGACCATTAGGGGGTTGTGCATTGACGACAAGGGACACAGTGGGCACCCAGAGGGGACAAGGGTCCTACCTGTGAGCAGAGTGATCAGCAGAAGGAGTTTCATCCTGAGTGTGTGGATGACTCAAGTGACTTCTCTATTTATAGTTCTGTATGTAATCCTAACACTTGGGAAGCTGAGGTAAGTTTTGGCTAGTTGGAGGACATCCTGAGCCAGAATTATATAATCCTGTGAAAAAATAATAAGGGCTGGAGAGATGGCTCTGCAGTCAGGAGCACTTGGTGAGCTTGTGTGGGACCCAGACTGAGGTCCAGCAGCCATGAGGCTGCTCACAACAGTCTATGACCCCAGTTCTGGAGAATCAGATCCCTCATCTGGCCTCTGTAGGCATTACTGACACACAATTCACAGACATACATGCAGGCAAAGGGCTCAAATACATAAAATAAAAGTGAATGTTTTTTAAAAGGAAAAGAAAAATCACAATCAGGGCACTTTGGGCCCAAGGAAATGGGTGCCAGGGCAACATGGCAGAGACAGAACGGGCTTCATTGCTTGTGTAGGTGATTGTAGTGGACTTTCCTAAGGAATCATGTGAGCTGACTTAGAGGATAGAGTTCCCAGCTGCTGTGGACATGTAGTGAGCATGGAACCCCAACCCACAGGCTATTAGGCCCCAACAGGAACCCCAAACCAGAACTTCAGGTGTGACAAGCAGGGCCTGCACATTGAAGACAAGGGAGTTGGAGGGGGCACTCAGAGGGGACAAGGGTCCTTACTGTGAGCAGAGTGACCAGCAGAAGGACTTTCATCCAGAGTGAGAGGAAGACTCAGTGACTTCTCTTTATAGTCCAGTAGCTGTGCTCTGACAGTGTCCAGTCAGCACACGGGGCCTGTGACTACTGTGTGTGTAGCACAGAAGTAGAATATGTGCACCCTCACACACAGTCCCGACCTGCAGAGCTGCTGTAGATGGTGACAGAGCCTGAATCAGTGCTGTCACAGAGGCAAAGAGAAAGGGCTAGCTCAACACCCCAACCAGCTCAAGTCAGTGACTGGCACAAGTCTCTCCCCCATGGATGCTTTGAGATCATAAGAAGATATAGACATTGCTCCTAGGATTGGATATACAGGATACAGATAGTGTCTTGTTGCCCCAGACAAGAATAGCTAGCCCCTACAATCCTCCATGCTAACTGTATAAACTACATGCTAAATCTGTCCCAAGAACCTGACACAGCCTATGGGATAGGTCCAGTTACATATTCAATCTTTAATTAATTAACCAATTAATTAATGTGTGTTGTTTGTGTGAAAGACAGAGACAGAGACAGATGAGAGAGCACTTGAGTGCACATGTGGAGGTCAGAGAAGAACTCTGTGGAGTCAGGTCTCTCCTTCTTCCTTTAAATGGGTTCCAGGAATCAAACTCAGGTCAAGAGACTTGTATTGTAGGATAGATCTTACTAACCTACAAACTTCATTAAAAACTAGAAATGTAGGCAGATGGTGGTGGAGGTGGTGGTGGTGGTGGTGGTGGTGGTGGTGGTGGTGGTGGTGCATGCCTTTAATGTCAACACTCAGGAGGCAGAGGCAGGCGAATATCTGAGTTTTAGGCTAGCCTGGTCTCAGACTGAATTCAAGGACAGCCTGAGATACATCAAGAAACACTGTCTAAAAAAAAAAAACACCAAAAAATTAAAAAAAGAAAGACACACTGCAAATGTCTGTCCAACAGATGTGCCCACAGGCCAATATGATACAGGCAATCCTCCAGCTGAGGCTCTCCCTACCCAGTATGTGAAGCTGACAATCAACCATTGCAGTGGCTGGAGAGATAGTCAGCACTTAAGAGCACTTTCTGCTCATATGGAGGACCAGGGTTCCATACTCAGCATCATGGTGGCTTATAAAGAATGTCTGCTGACCCAATGACCTCTTGCCTCTGCGTTTGACCATCTGTCATGTACCCTGTAACTTAGCATCCCAGCACCTCTTTTTCCCTACCACTCATCTCTTCCCTGGATACAAACCATGTAGGGGTGAGTTGAGTTGGTTGTCTCCACACTCAAGCTCCCCCTACCCTTCCAGCAGGACTCTGGACAGCCACTCCCAGCTACTACAGTCACTGCGCCTGCGCAGGCGG
This sequence comes from Peromyscus eremicus, assembly GCF_949786415.1. Lineage (NCBI taxonomy): Eukaryota > Metazoa > Chordata > Mammalia > Rodentia > Cricetidae > Peromyscus > Peromyscus eremicus. Next base: position 5,438,251 of record NC_081438.1, on the reverse strand, counting down.
CTCTAGCTGCACCTGTTGCTCACAGGTCTGACCTTGAGAGGGGCAAGTCCTGAGTTTGAGTCACGGGTGGGGATGAGGTTGCGGTTAAAAGGCTGAAGACTGGGCAGCTGTTCACTAAAAGAAAAGAGAAAACCATGTAGCCTTTAGCCAATGAGACTTCTCATTCCTAAATCCTATTGATCAGGGAACCAGAGATTAACCTGGCTTCACCTGTGGGGTTGGGTGGTAGAAAAAGGTAGAGAAGAGGATGTGCTCTGTTTTGTTTCTTGGAAAAAGTTAGGCTGCTGTGTACTTTACTGGGACAACAGTCCTCTGATGTGTGTTTAGGCACAGTGAAGACTGGAAGGTCACCGGGATGTAATCCTGCCTTCGGGTCATTCATGGTCAGTCCAGTTTGGTTTCCTATATCCGACTTCCTGTGGTGAGCTCACAGCAGAAGTGCTTTGAGTATAATATTTTTAGGGCCAAAATGTTCCCTTTAGTGCCCACGTGACACAGCATCTTTCTCTCTTCTCTCCTACCTCTCTGTCTTCTCTTTCCTTCTCTCTTTACCTCTCCACTCAGTTGTTTTGTTTGTTTGTTTGTGTTTACTCTTTTACTGTTTTGTTGCTTTGCTCTTTTGGGGACCCACTACTCAGCTCCCACATAAATAATACACACGGAGACCTATTATTAATTATGTATGCCTGGCCTTAGCTTGGCTTATTTCTAGCCTTAATTTAAATTATCCAGTCTACCTTTTGCCTCTGGGCTTTTTCCTTTCCTACTTCTGTATATCTCACTTTCACACTTACTCTGTGGCTGACATGTGGCTGGGAGGCTAGGTGGCTGGCCCCCAGCCTCCTCCTCTTCTTGTTTTCTTGCTCCTTCTCCTTCTTCTTCCCTTCCTTCCAGATCTATCCTCTATTAATTCTGTCTGCCTGCCAGCCCCTCCTATCCTTTCTCTCATGCCTTACTATTGGCCGTTCAGTTCTTTATTAGACCATCAGGTGTTTTACACAGGCAAAAAACAAAGCTTCACAGAGTTATACAAATGCAACATAAAAGAATGCAACACATCTTTGCAGCATTAAAACAAATGTTCTACAGCATAAAAAAAACCCATATCTTCAAATAATATTCCACATCAGCTCCCCTTTTGTCTAAATAAATAGGAAATGTTTTAAGTTTAACATAGATAAACTATATGCAACAAAGCAGTTATCAAGTAAGAATTACATTTACAATGTTCAGTCCATTTGTATTTAGCAAATTCAGAGAAAACACTCCATCATCCATGCCGTTTAGTTACTCCGAAGTTCTATACTAATTTACTTTCTATCATAATTAAGGAAAACTACAACTATAACTATCTAGTCTTCAACTCCATCCAAAATCCCTGAGTAAACAGGAAGTGCAGATCCCTGGAACACAACCAGTCCCCAGGAACACCCACCCAACTCTGTCCCAGTTGCCCACCAGCAGGCAAAACCCCTTCCGGAATGCCCCCCCTTCACCAAAACCCCCCCACCAGACCCTGCAGTCTCCATGCCCTGCCCCCATACCCATCCGCCTGAGACTCCAGCAACTTCCTGATGCACGGAAACCAAACCGCCAGCTCTCTCTGGACCAAGAGTTGCCAGCCAGCAGGCAAAACTCCTGCTGGAAAGCCCCCCTCCTAACCCCACCACCAAACTCTGCAATCTACACACCCTGCCCCCTTACCCATCTGCCTGAGACCCCAGCAACATCCTGAGACATGGAAACCAAACCGCCAGCTCTCACTGGACCAAGAGAAGAGGAGATGGGCAGACATCAAGGCAAAAATACATACAACAACATAAAGAGCAATACAGCATCAACAGAACCTAGCCCTCCTCTAACAGCAAGACCTGAACATCACAATGTAAAAGAAGCAGAAGAAAGCGACCTTAAGAATAGCATCATGAAGATGCTAGAGGCCTTTCAAGAAAAAATGAAAAATGAAATGCAGGAAAAGACAAACAAAAAATTGGAAGAAATCAATAAATGCCTTAAAGAAAGCCAAGAAAACCATGAAAAAGTAATTAAACAGATGAGGGAAACAGTTCAAGGCCTCAAAAAAGAAATAGAAAAAATGAAGAAGACATAAACAGAGGGAATGCTGGAAATAGAAAATCTGAGTAAATGAACAGGAAACACAGATGCAAGCATAACCAACAGAATACAAGAGATGGAAAAGAGGATCTCTGGTGTAGAGGATACAATAGAGAAAATAGATTGTCAGTCAAAGAAAATACCAAAGCCAAAAAAGTCATAACACAAAATGTCCAGGAAATCTGGGACACCATGAAAAGGCCAAAACTAAGAATAATAGGGATAGAGGAAGGAGAAGAATATCAACTCAAAGGCACAGAAAATATATTCAACAAAATCATAGAAGAAAATTTTCCCAACTTAAAAAAGGAAATAGCCGGGCGGTGGTGGCGCACGCCTTTAATCCCAGCACTCGGGAGGCAGAGCCAGGCGGATCTCTGTGAGTTCGAGGCCAGCCTGGGCTACCAAGTGAGTTCCAGGAAAGGCACAAAGCTACACAGAGAAACCCTGTCTCAAAAAACCAAAAAAAAAAAAAAAAAAAAAAAAAAAAAAAAAAAAAAAAAAAAAGAAATACCTATGAAGATACAAGAAACCTATAGAACACCAAACAGACTAGACCCCAAAAAAAGTCCCTTTGCCACATAATAATTAAACAACTAAACCTACAGAATAAAGAAAGAATATTAAGAGCAGCAAAGGAAAAAGGCCAAGTGACTTATAAAGACAACCCCATCAGAATAACACTCTACTTCTCAATGGAGACTTTGAAAGCCAGAAGGACCTGGACAGATGTAATGCAGACACTAAGAGACCATGGATGCCAGCCTAGACTAATATACCCAGCAAAACTTTCAATCACCATAGATGGAGTGAACAAGACATTCCAAGACAAAACCAGATTTAAACAATACCTGTCCACAAATCCAGCCCTACAGAAAGCACTAGAAGAAAAATTCCAACCCAAGAAAGTCAGATACACCCACAAAAACACAGGTAATAGATAACCCCACAGCAGTAAATCCGAAAGAAGAAAAATACACACAGACTACCACCAAAAGATAACAGGAACTAACAATCACTGGTCATTAATATCCCTTAATATCAATGGACTTAATTCACCTATAAAAAGACACAGGCTAACAGAATGGATACAAAAGCAGGACCCATCTTTCTGCTGCATACAGGAAACACACCTCAATTTCAAAGATAGACACTACCTCAGAATAAAAGGCTGGGAAAAGTCTTTCCAATCAAATGGTCTTTAGAAGCAAGCTGGTGTAGCCATCCTAATAGCCAACAAAATAGACTTCAAACTAAAATCAATCAAAAGAGATCAAGAAGGACATTACATACTCATCACAGGAAAGATCCAGCAAGATGAAGTTTCAGTTCTGAACATTTATTCCCCAAACACAAGGGCACCCACATTTATAAAAGAAACATTACTAAGGCTTAAATAACACATAAAACCTCACACATTAATATTTGGAGACTTCACACCCCTCTCTAACCACTGGATAGATCTACAAAATCGAAATTTAACAGAGAAATAAGGGACTAAACTGATGTTGTGACTCAAATGGACTTAATTGTTATCTACAGAACATCCATCCTAACAAAAAAGAATATACCTTCTTCCAGCACCCCATGGAACCATCTCTAAAATCAACCCCATACTCTTCCACAAAGCAAATCTCAACAGATACAAAGAAAATTGGAATAACTTCCTATATTGTATCAGACCACCATGGTATAAATTTCAATTTCAACAACAACAAACATTACAGAAAGCCTACAATCTCATGGAAACGTAATAATGTTCAACTGAATCACCAATAGGTCAAGGAAGAAATAAAGAAATAAATTAAAGACTTTCTAGAGATCAATGAAAATGAATATACCACATACCCAAACTTACGGGACACTATGAAAGCAGTGCTAAGAGGTAAATTCATAGCACTAAATGCCCACATAAAGAAGTTGGAGAAGGGCTGGAGAGATGGCTCAGAGGTTGAGAGCACTGACTGCTCTTCCAGAGGTCCTGAGTTCGATTCCCAGCAACCACATGGTGGCTCACAACCATCTATAATGGGATCTGGTGCCCTCTTCTGGTGTGCAGGCGTACATGCAGGCAGAATACTGTATATATAATAAATAAATGCCTTAAAACAATAAATAAATCTTTAAAAAAAAAGAAGTTGGAGAAATCTCACACTAGTGACTTAACAGCACACCTGAAAGCCCTAGAACAAGAAGAAGCAAAGTCAACAAGGAGGAATAGATGCCAGGAAATAATCAATTTGAGGGTTGAAATCAATAAAATAGAAACACAGAGAACAATACAAAAAAATTAATGAAACAAAGAGTTGGTTCTTTGAGAAAATCAACAAGCCCTTATCCAAACTAACCAAAGGCAGAGAGGGAGCATCCAAATTAGCAAAATCAGAAATGAAAAGGGAGACATAACAACTAACATTGAGGAAATCGAGAGAACCATCAGGTCATACTTCAAAAACCCATACTCCACAAAACTGGAAAATCTGAAGGAAATTAATAATTTTCTGAATAGGTACCATATACCTAAGTTAAATCAAGACCAGATAAACTATTTAAATAGACTAATAACCCCTAAGGAAATAGGAACAGTCATTAAAAGTCTCCCAACCAAAAAAAGCCCAGGACCAGATGGTTTCAGCACAGAATTCTACCAGATCTTCAAAGAAGAGATAATACCAATACTCTTTAAATTGTTCCACATCATAGAAACAGAAGAAACATTACCAAACTCCTTCTATGAGGCTACAATTACCCTGATTCCCAAGCCAAACAAAGATGCAACAAAGAAAGAGAACTACAGACCAATCTCCCTCATGAACATTGATGCAAAAATACTCAATAAAATACTGGAAAACAGACTCCAAGAACACATCAAAACAATTATCCACCATGATCAAGTAGGCTTCATCCCAGGGATGCAATGGTGGTTCAACATATGAAAGTCTGTCAATGTAATACACCATATAAACAAACTGAAAGAAAAAAAACCACATAATCATCTCACTAGATGCTGAAAAGGCCTTTGACAAAATCTAACACCCCTTCATGATAAAGGTCTTGGAGAGATCAGGAATACAGGGAACATACCTAAATATAATAAAGGCAATTTACAGCAAGCCAACAGCCAACATCAAAGTAAATGGAGAGAAACGATTCCACTAAAATCAGAAACAAGACAAGGCTGTCCACTCTCCCCATACTTATTCAATATAGTACTTGAAGTTCTAGCCAGAGCAATAAGGCAACATAAGGAGATCAAGGGGATAGAAATTGGAAAGGAAGAAGTCAAGCTTTCACTATTTGCAGGTGACATGATAGTATACATGAGTGACCCCAAAAATTCGACCAAGGAATTGATATAGCTTATAAACACCTTCAGCAATGTAGCAGGATACAAGATTAACTCAAAAAATCAGTAGTCCTCCTATATACAAATGACAAACGGGCTGAGAAAGAAATCAGAGATACATCATCCTTTACAATAGCCACAAATGATATAAAATATCTTGGGGTAACTCTAACTAAACAAGCGAAGGACCTGTATGACAAGAACTTTAAGTCCCTGAAGAAAAAAATTGAAGAAGATGTCAGAAAATGGAAGAATCTCCCATGCTCATGGATAGGTAGGATTAACACAGTAAAAATGGCAATCTTACCAAAAGCAATTTACAGATTCAATGCAATCCCCATCAAAATCCCAACACAATTCTTCACAGACCTGGAAAGAACAATACTCAATTTCATATGGAAAAACAAAAAACCCAGGATAGCCAAAAGAATCCTGTACAAATAAAACAACCTCTGGAGGCATTACTATCCCTGACTTCCAGCTCTACTATAGAGCTACCATAATAAAAACAGCTTGGTACTGGCATAAAAACCGACATGTGGACCAATGGAACTGAACTGAAGACCCCAACATTATTCCATACACCTATGAACATATGATTTTCGACAAAGAAGCCAAAACTGTACGGTGGAAAAAAGAAAGCATCTTCAACAAATGGTGCTGGCATAACTGGATGTCAACATGTAGAAGACTGCAAATAGATCCATATCTGTCACCATACACAAAACTTAAGTCCAAGTGGATCAAAGACCTCAACATAGATCCAGTTACTCTGAGCCTGATAGAAGAGAAAGTAGGAAGTAGTCTTGAACACATTGGCACCAGAGAACACTTCCTAAATATAATACCAGTAGCACAGACACTGAGAGAAACAATTAATAAATGGGACCTCTTGAAACTGAGAAGCTTTTGTAAGGCGAAGGACATGGTCAATAAGACAAAATGACAGCCTACAGAAAAGGAAAAGATCTTCACCAACCCCACATCTGACAGAGGGCTTATCTCTGGAATATATAAAGAACTCAAGTAACTAGACATCAGAGGTTGGGGATTTAGCTCAGTGGTAGAGCGCTTGCCTAGCAAGTGCAAGGCCCTAGGTTAGGTCCGCAGCTCTGAAAAAAAAAAAGAAAGAAAGAAAGAAAGAAAGAAAGAAAGAAAGAAAGAAAGAAAGAAGGAAAGAAAGAAAAGAAAAACAAAAGAAACTAGACATCAAAATACCTAACAGTTCAATTAAAAAATGGTCTACAGAGCTAAACAGAGAATTCTTAACAGAAGAATCTCAAATGGCTGAAAGACATTTAAGGCATTGCTCAGCATCCTTAGTCATCAGGGAAATGCAAATCAAATCAACTCTGAAATACCATCTTACATCTGTCAGAATGGCTAAGATCAAAAACACTGAAGACAGGTTATGTTGGAGAGGATGTGGAGCAAGGGGAACTCTCCTCCACTGCTGGTGGGAATGCAAGCTTATACAGCCACTTTGAAAATCAATATGGCGTTTTCGTAGAAAATTGGGAATCAACCTCCCTCAAGACCCAGCTATACAACTCTTGGGCATATACCCAAGGAATGCTCAATCATACCACAAGAACACATGCTCAACTATGTTCATAGGAGCATATTTTAATAGCCAGAACCTGGAAACAACCTAGATGCCCTTTCAACTGAAGAATGGATTAAGAAAATGTGGTATAAGCCGGGCGGTGGTGGCACACGCCTTTAATCCCAGCACTCGGGAGGCAGAGCCAGGCGGATCTCTGTGAGTTCGAGGCCAGCCTGGGCTACCAAGTGAGTTCCAGGAAAGGCACAAAGCTACACAGAGAAACCCTGTCTCGAAAAACCAAAAAAAAAAAAAAATGTGGTATATATACACAATGGAGTACTACTCAGCAGAGAAAAACAATGACATCATGAGGTTTGCAGGCAAATGGATGGAACTAGAAAATGTCCTTCTGAGTGAGTTAACCCGGACTCAAAGACAAACATGGTATGTACTCACTCATAAGTGGATACTAGATGTAAAGCAAACAATAACCAGACTGCAACTCACAACTCCAGGGAGGCTACCTAGTAAAGAGGACCCTGAGAAAGACACAGGGATCACCCTACAACAAGGAAATGGATGAGATCTACATGAGCAAACTGGGGGTGGGAGGGGTAATGGAGGCAAAGGGTCATGGGAAAAAGAGCTTAGGGGAGCAGGAGGCACCAGCTGGATCAGGAACAGAGTGAGAGAACAGGGAGGGAGATACCATGATGAATGAAGACCACAGAGGAATAGGAAGAAGCAGAGAACTAGAGAGGTCCCCAGAAATCCACAAAGATACCTCCACTGTAGACTACTGGCAATGGTCAAGAGAGTGCCTGAGCTGACCTGTTCTGGTGATTGGATGGCTGAACACCCTGGCTGTCATGATAGAACTCACATCCAGTGTCTGATGGAAGCTGATGCAGAGATCCACGGCCGAGCCCCAGGTGGAGCTCCGGGAGCCCAATCAGCAAGAGAGAGGAGGAATTGTATGAGCAAGAAATATTGAGACCGTGATTGGAAAAAGCATAGGGACAAATAGCCAAACTAGTGGAAATGCATGAACTGTGAACCAAGGATTAGGAGTTTCCATGGAACTGGACCAGGCCCTCTGGATAAGTGGGACAGTTGATTAGCTTGAACTGTTTGGGAGGCCCCCAGGCAGAGGACCTAGGACCTGTCCTTGGCACATGGGCTGGCTTTTTGGAACCTGGGGCCTATGCTGGGACACTTTGCTCAGCCTTGGTGTAGGGAGGAGGGGACTGGAACTGCCTTAGCTGAGTCTACCAGGCTGGGCTGACTCCCCAGGGGAGACCTTGCCTTGGAGGATGTGGGAATAGGGGTGGATTTGGGGGGAGCGCTGGGAGGTGGAAGGAGGGAGGACGGGGGAATCTGTGGCTGATATGTGAAATCAAGTTAATTATATAATATATATATATATATATATATATATATATAATTTTCTTAAATAAAAAAGAATACCTTCTAATATTTCTCTCAAACATATGTTAATTTATGATTTGTTTCTGAGGTTGGAGGAATGTTCATCTGAGTATTCCATTGTTGTAATAGTTCACGGCCATGAATAAATTCATGGCTATATTAGTCACATATGGCTTTAATTTTCCTCTCTGTTCTTCTAGACCTATACATTAGAGCCATCTTGCATTCTGTTTCACTTGATATAATGTTCCAATCCCTAACATCTGAACAATTACCTCCTGAAGAGGCCAATTTGGATGTCAAAATTCTGGTGCAATTATTGTCACGTCTGCACCTGTGTCTACTAAACCATCCAAGAAAGTGTCCTTTATTCGTACTTTTAATTTTGGTCTTTGTTTATTTATAGAAGTTTGCCAAAAAAATTGCTTTATGGTTTCTCCTGAATTTTCTATTCTCTCTACCTCAGCTGTTCTATCACCCTGAGCAGCATGGTTCATTTTATTTTATTTTATTTTATTTTATTTTATTTTATTTTATTTTATTTTTTTGGTTTTTCGAGACAGGGTTTCTCTGTGTAGCTTTGTGCCTGTCCTGGAACTCACTTGGTAGCCCAGGCTGGCCTCAAACTCACAGAGATCTGCCTGGCTCTGCCTCCCGAGTGCTGGGATTAAAGGTGTGTGCCACCATCACCCGGCTAGCATGGTTCATTTTAATAGGCATTTGGTTATTTAATTTTTCTGAGTAAGGGTTTCTTCTATAGTGGCAGGAAAGGTCTTAACTGGGTTTGCTGTGGGGGCCTGCATGAGGCCCCTCTGGGAGTTTCCCAAGGACAGAGGCAAAAAAAATACCTTGTCTGTCCCTTGTTGATCTACATTTGTTGGTCCAATGTTTACCCTCTGCATACTCCAGAAGGGAGGGGCATTCTGTTGCTGTTGTTCCTGGAATAAACATTCTTTCTAGGAATGCCCTGTTTACATTCCCTTTTCAAATAACCTTGCTTTCCACACCCAAAACATCTGACATTCCTCAAACCTTTTGAAATTGCTTCTCCTATCCACATATCATCATGGCCATGAGACTCAACATTAATTGTGTCCCTGATCCAGTCCTCCAAGGGTGCAGATCTTACCTTTAATGGCCTGATTATTCTTTTGCATGCTGAATTTGAGTTCTCAAAAGCCAAAGATTCAATTATTATCTGTCTAGCTTCTGAATCTGAGACCATTCTATTTAATGCTGAAGACAGCCTTTGTAAGAAATTTGTGAAGGATTCTTTAAGGCCCTGTATAACTTTTGTGAATGACTCAATTTTCTTTCCTGTTTCCTCAAGTCTGTCCCATGCAATCATGGCTGCTATGTGGCATAGAATTAAGGTTTGATTATCATATAAGCATTGTCTTTGTATTTAAGCATATTGGCCTTCTCCTAGAAGCTGATCCTGGAAAATTTCCACACCTCTAGCTCTCCATTGACTTTCTATGGTCTTAGCCTCATATCTATACCACATGCGCCAGTGCAATTGTGCTCTGGGTTCCAGGACAGCACTTACTAATTCTTTCCAGTCTTGAGGAATAATCCTACTACAAGTTGACCAGGAGTTTAACATTTGGTTTACAAATGGAGAATGCATACCATATGATACTATAACTTCCTTAAATCTCCTCAAATCTAACATTTCAACTGGAGACCAATTAGTTTGTACATGCCCTTGATCAGGTAGTTGCCATATTGTTATCAGATAAATTAAGTTTGATTGTTTGAAAACAGGCTGTCTCTCTGTAACCTTATAGTCCAATCCTGAAATAATTTCACCCTTAAATTCTTCTGTCTGAGTCTGAATTTCTCTATAATTCATTTTAACAGGTTTTTCTAAAGCTTTTATCTTGGCACTTAAATTCACCAACTTTTTTAATAATAAAATAAGGATAATTAAACCAATATGTATAATTGAAGTTACATACATCCCATCAACATTAATCCTCTCATGTAATTGTTCCATTTTCAGACTGCCTAATGTTTTATCAAACAAAGACCAATTTTCGTCTATTGTAAAGATATTTCCCATTTTTTTATTGTGGAAAATTTTTTTTTCACTTTTAAGTAGTTTCTCCCTTTAATATATCTGATATCTTAATTGACTTACCAAGTCTGTGTAGAACAGTAGAAGTCTGAGGGAATTTCAAAACAGCTACCTGGAGTGGTTGCAGTCTGAGGTGGGAATCCAGAGAGAGAGAGAGAAAGCATCTACTACCTACCAGGAGAAGAGAAAAAAGCTAAAAGCTAAAATCCAGCCACATGCTCCAGCTTGAGCTGTTTCGGGCCTGAGACCCTTATAGCTCCAGCTCCTTTAAGCTCCGACCACCTGAGTTGGAGATCTGGCCACAAGCAGCTCCAGCTGTGTGTAGATGGACCACTTGTAGCTATGGTCAAGTGCAGCTCTAACTGCGTGCAGCTGGACTGCTTGTACCTCTGCCTGGGCCATGGGCCTGTAAACTCTGGCCTGAAAGGACACCAATGGGTTTTGTTTTGTTTTTTTTTTTTTTTTTGGTTTTTTGAGACAGGGTTTCTCTGTGTAGCTTTGCGCCTTTCCTGGAACTCACTTGGTAGCCCAAGCTGGCCTCGAACTCACAGAGATCCGCCTGGCTCTGCCTCCCAAGTGCTGGGATTAAAGGCGTGCGCCACCACCGCCCGGCTACCAATGGGTTTTTAATGAAATCTTGTCACATGGGTGCCAAATGTAGACAAATTTCTAAACAGTCTTATTAATAAGAAACACAGAGCCAAATACAAAGGTAATAGCCTTAGAGATCAGAGCAAATAGCCATGACTAGGCTTTAGCTTACCACCACACAGTCAGCTTCCACAGAGAGAGAGCCTCTTCCTGTCCAAACTGAGCTTCCATTGCCCTGTTGTTCTGCCCTCTCACCAGCTCCAAGCCCAATCACATCACTTCCTCATCACTGCCCGTCCACACAGACCCCCAGGTCTCCATGGTTGGCACCGAGACCAAAGGCACGTGTCACACACTTGGCTGCATCCTGAACCACACAGAGACACTGCCTGCCGCGTGATTGGATCAAGGGCATGTGCCACCACCACCTGAACTCCGTTCCTGGCTTGCTTTGACCTCTGATCTCCAGGTAACTTTACCTATTAACAGACGAAAAAAATATCACACTTCAGCACAAGCAAAACATCACCACATACTATGACTGAGCAGGACACTCTACCTGCATCTGTTGCTCACCAGGCCTGACCTTGGGAGGGTCAAGGCCTGAGCTTTGTGACTCCAGTGGGGATGGGGTTGGTGTTAGAAAGATGGAAGACTGGGCAGCTGTTCACTAAAGGAAAACAATGACAGACAAACATGTAGCCTTAAACCAGACAATGAGACAGTTTATTCCTAAACCTGGTTGACTAGGGAACCAGAGATTAACCTGGCTTTACCTTCAGAGTCTCATGATAGAGAAAGGTAGAGAAGAAGATGTGTTCTGTTTTCTTTGTTCAAAAAATTAGGCTGCTGTACACTTTACTGGGACAATTATCCTGTGCTATGTGTTAGGGCACAGTGAAGACTGGAAGTCCACCAGGATATAATCCTGCCTTCAGGTCATTTACAGTCAGTCCAGTGTGGTTTCCTATATCCAACTTCTTTTCTTTATCCCCAAGATTTACTTATTTATTATGTGTTCTGAATGTATGCCTGCAGGCCAGAAGAGGGCACCAGATCTCTTATAGATTGTTTGTGAGTCACAATGTGGTTGCGAGGAACTGGACTCTGGACCTCTGGAAGAGCAGCTAACACTCTTAACCTCTTAGCCATTTTTCCAGCCCCTGTATCCTATTTCTTATGATGAGTTCACAGCACAAGTGTTTGAGTCCAGTTCTTTTGGGGGGGGGTCTTTTTTTTTTGAGACAGGGTTTCCTGTAGCTTTGGAGTCTGTTGTGGAACTGGCTCTATAAACCTGGCTGGATTCCAGCTTGCAAAGATCTGCCTATCCCTGCATCTCCAGTGCTGGGAATAAAGGCTTGCATGGACACCACTCAGCAAGTCTGGTATTTTTAGAACAAGATGTTCGCTTTAGTGCCCATGTGACACTACATCTTTCTCTCTCCTCTCCCCTCCTGTCTTTCTTTTCTCCCCCCACCCCTACCCTTTTTTCCTTTCCAAGCATCTCTTGAGTTTGAGAGCTGCCCCACCCCTACTCAAGCCTAGGTGAAACCCTAGCCTTAGCCAGCAGTGGGATTCATCACAGTTCTAGCTGAGACCTTGAGCCAGAGAAGCAGCCAACACATGCTGATTGTTTTACACTGGAAGAATTAGAAGGAATCTGTTGTATGGCCATGCACAGCTCATAGACAAGGCTAATGGTCAGATCATCATTGTAATGTCTGCATTTGACACAACAAACTGTTCATCAGCTGAGGAGTAGGTAAATAAGCCAGGATTCAGAATGCAGTGGGATACTTGGTCACCATTAAAATGAAGGAGAAGCCAGGTAGAGTGGAACACACACAATATAATCCCAACACTCTGGATGCTGACGCAGGTGAATATCTGAGTTCAAGCCAGGATGGTCTATAGAGTGAATTCCAAACCAGCCATCACTATTCAAAGAAACCCTCTCATGTAAAATGCCAGGAAAAAAAATAGAATTGCAACCATAAACAAGAACTTCAGATGTGACAACTGGGAAACTGTCAATGAAGATGAGGGAGATGGTGAGGCACCCAGAGGGGACATGGGTCCTACATGTGAGCAGAGTGACCAGCAGAAGCAGTTTCATCTTGAGTGAGGGGAGGACTCAGTGACTTCTCTTTATAGTCCTGTAGCTGTGCTCTGACAGTGTCCAGTCAGCACACGGGGCCTGTGACTACTGTGTGTGTAGCACAGAAGTAGAATATGTTCACCCTCACACACAGTCCCAACCTGCAGAGCTACTGTAGATAGTGACTGAGCCTGAATCAGTGCTGTCATAGAGGCACGGAGAAAGGGCTAGCTCAACATCCCAACCAGCTCAAGTCAGTGACTGGCAAAGTGTCAAGTCCCTCACCCATGGAACCTTTAATGCCATAAGGAGATATAGACATTGCTTCTGGGGTTGGGTGTGAGGGATGCAGAGAGTAACCTGTTGCCCCAGGCAGGAGGAGCTGGCCCCTACACTCCTAAATGTTAACTGTATAAAATACATGCTAATACTGTCCCAAGAACATGACACAGCCTATGGAGTAGGTCCAATTACATATTTAATCTTTAATTAGTTAAGCAATTAATTAATGTGTGTTGTTTGTGTGAAAGAGAGACAGAGACAGAGAGAGCACTTGAGTGCACATGTGGAGGTCAGAGAAGAACTCTGTGGAGTCAGGTCTCTCCTTCTTCCTTTAAATGGGTTCCAGGAATAAACTCAGGTCAACAGACTTGTATTGTAGGCTGTATCTCACTAACCTACAAACTTCATTTTAAAACTAGAAATGTAGGCAGGTGGTGGTAGTGGTGGTGGTGCATGCCTTTAATGTCAACACTCAGGAGGCAGAGGCAGGCGAATATCTGAGTTTCAGGCTAGTCTGGTCTCAGAGTGAATTTAAGGACAGCCAGAGATACACAAAGAAACACTGTCAAAAAAAATTTTAAAAAGACAGACAGCAAATGGCTTCACAACAGATGTGCCCACAGGCCACTATGATGCAGGCAATCCTCCAACTCAGGCTCTCCCTACCCAGTGTGTGAAGCTGACAATCAACTATTGCAGGGCCTGGAGAGATGGTTAGCACTTAAGAGCACTTTCTGCTCTTGCTGAGGGCCAGGCTTCTATTCTCAGCAACCACATGGTGGCTTGTGAACAATGTCTGCTGGGCCAATGCCCTCTTGCCTCTGCGTTTGACCCTCTGTCATGTACCCTGTAACTTGGCATCCTAGCACCTCTTTTCCCCCACTACTCACCTCTTCCCTGGATAAAAACCATGTAAGGGGTGAGTTGAGTTAGTTTTCTCCATACTCAATATCCCCCTACTATTCCAGCAGGACTCTGGACAGCCACTACCAGCTACCACCAGTCACTGTGCCTGGGCAGGAGGCTGTAGCTGCACCTGTTGCTCACCAGGCCTGACCTTGAGAGGGGTGAGACCTGAGTTTGAGTCAAGGGTGGAGATGAGGTTAGGGGTGAAAAGGCTGATGACTGGGCAGCTGTTCACTAAAGAAAAGAGAAAACCATGTAGCCAATGAGACATCTCATTTCTAAATCCTCTTGATCAGAAAGCCAGAGATTAACCTGGCTTCACCTATGGGGTTGGGTGATAGAGAAAGGTAGGAAAGAGGATGTTCTCTCTTTTGTTTCTTGGAAAAAGTTAGGCTGCTGTGTACTTTACTGGGACAATAATCCTCTGACATGTGTTTAGGCAAAGTGAAGACTGGAAGGTCACTGGTGTAAATAAACTGCAAAAACTCTGGTTTCAGTGTCCCGGGTTTTGGCACCAAATGTTAGTAAATTGATGGCTGAAACTGTGAGGAGACAGTTCAGCCCTAGAGGGCGAGGTATCCCAGACACCTCAGAGCTACTCAGAACAAGAGCTCTGCCCTGAAGGTGTCCCGGACACCTGGAGCTGTTTAGCATAGCTCTGATGGCTGAGACTGCAAAGAAACAGCCCAACCTTGGAAAGGAAGGTTTTCTGACTTCTCGGGAGAGTCAGGCCTGGAACTGCTTCAGCAAGGAAGGGTATCCTGACTCTTCAGGAAAGTCAGGATATACCTGGTATGATGGTATGTGGGGAATGGTTTCCCCGCAGGACACAGCAATCCTGCTCCTCTCCTGGAGAGCCACAATCTCTGGCTCAGTGTTACCAGCTCTTTCTCACTTAGTCCACTATGGGACGTCCCAGCAAGGTTCTTCTGTTCAGCTCCCCCTTGCTCAGTCCACTATGGGATGTCCCAGTAAGGTTCTTCTGTTCAGCTCCTCCTTGCTCAGTCCACTATGGGACATCCCAGCAAGGTTCTTCTGTTCAGCTCCCCCTTGCTCAGTCCACTATGGGACGTCCCAGCAAGGTTCTTCTGTTCAGCTCCCCCTTGCTCAGTCCACTATGGGACGTCCCAGTAAGGTTCTTCTGTTCAGCTGTCAATGAAGGTCTTCACCCAATACTCTTTTGAGAAAGAGGTTTATTTGGGAAGGAGGAGTCCAGGAGAGTGGCTGCCTCTACCAGGGTGGAGAGAACAGCTCACAATTGACCGGGTAGGGCGGTTTATATAGGATGTCTAGGGGGTGGAGTCAACTGTGATTGGTTAGTTTATTTTCTGCCCAGGGATTGGCCAGTTTTGTGAGCAAGGGGCAGAAATGGCCCTGATTTCAGGGCCAAACTATTTCTTTCACTGGCCTTTCTTGGCTTTTTGACACTACCTCTAAGGCCAGGGCACATTTCTTTCACTGCCTCTGATTCTAGGGGCCAAGAGTGTTATTTTGGTACTAGTCTCAGAGTCAGGGCATATTTCCTGGGTTCTGGGTTTGGGGATAAAGTGTTCACTTCTCTGGCTCAGGTCCGAAACACAGGCTGTGTTTCTTTCCCTGGTCCTGGGCCCTAGGGCCAGGATTCTACTGTCCTGCCCTGTAATTGGTTGATTTCACAAGTCACTTGGACAGGGGCAGAGATGGCTCTGATCTGAGCTAAACTGTGTTTCTTTCACTGGCCTTATCTGAGCCATCCTTCCCTAATTCTGGGCTCCAGGTTCAGGGTGGGTTTCTCTAGCCAGCCCCTCTTCCCTACAACTGGGATGTAATCCTGCCTTTGAATCATTTATGGTCAGTCTAGTTTGGTTTCCTATATCAAATTTTTTTGATGAGCTCACAGCAGAAGTGCTTTGAGTCCAATATTTTTAGGACCAAGATGTTGCCTTTAGTGCCCATGTGACACTGCTTCTTTCTCTCTTCTCTCCCCTCCTACCCCTCTGTCTTCTCTTTCCTTCTCTCTTCACCCCTCCCCTCTGTTGTTGTCTTTTTAACCCTTTTGTCGCTTTGCTCTTTTGGGGACCCATTACTCAGCTCCCAAATAAATAATACACACAGAGACTTACTATTACTTACTAATGTCTGGCCTTAGCTTGGCTTGTTTATAGCCAGCTTTCCTTAATTTAAATTATCCAGTCTGCCTTTTGCCTCTGGAATTTTTCATTTCCTACTTCTGTATATCTTACTTTCACACTTACTCTGTGGTTGACTGTATGGCTGTGTGGCTGTGTGGCTGGGTGGCTGGCCCCTAGCATCCTCCTCTCCTTGTTCTCTTGCTCCTTCTCCTTCTTCTTCCCTTCCTTCCAGATTTCTCCTCTCTTTATTCTCTCTGCCTGCCAGACCCACCTATCCTTTCTCATGCCTTGCTATTGGCCAGTTCTTTATTAGACCATCAGATGTTTTAGGCAGGCAAAAAACAAAGCTTCACAGAGTTGAACAAATGCCACATAAAAGAATGCAACACATCTTTGCATCATTAAAACAAACATTCTACAGCATAAACAAATGAAACACATCTTCTAATAATATTCCACAACAGTTCCCCCTTTTGTCTAAATAAACAGGAAAGGTTTTAAGGTTAACATAGATAAACTATATACAACAAAGCAGTTATCAAGTAAGAATTACATTTACAAAGTTCAGTCCATTTGTATTTAGCAAATTCAGAGAAAACACTCCACCATCATGTCATCTTAGTTACTCCAAAGTTTTATACCTAATTTACTTTCTATCATAATTAATGAAAATTGCAACTATAACTATCTAGTCTTCAACTCCATCCAAGACCCCAGAGTAAACAGGAAGTGCATTGAAAACAACTTCCAAATCTCTAGAAATGACAGAGACATCTGACTGTCTGGACAGTCACTCAAAGTTCCTGATCAATTGTTGTACCCAGATGTCCCCAAGGACCACCAAGGCCTCAAATCAGACACAAAAGGTAAGAGTCTTTTTTATTTTGAGTTTTCTTAGAACTCTCCATCAATCTGACTCAGCAGCAGAGCAGGAGAGACCCTGAGTAACAATGGGGTAGGGTTTTCAAAGCAGGACGGGCTTGGGGTCTACAGAAAATATAGGAACAGACTCACGATTGGTTTATGCAAGTGGCAATCATGTTAGTAACATTTAACTGGGTAGGGTGAGTTGGGGGTTAATGTTATCCATTTGGGGGCAGGCCTGGACAAGTCACAGGCTTGTCCTTCAGCTGCCATGGAGGGATGCTGGCCAAGCAAGTACTGACTGCGGGGACTGACTCAGTGGCCCAGGCTCTGTCCTTGTCTCATCCATGTAGCTCTGAGTTGGTGAGGGGTCACAGACAGTAAACAATTGGCTCAACCTTGAGCAGTCTGAGTACATGCAGAAAGGGAGCTACTGCAAGGACTATATGTCTTTTGTTCATGGCCCTCCCAGAAACTGCTTGCTCAAGTCTCAGGAAACTGAAACT
The DNA here is from genome assembly GCF_949786415.1 of Peromyscus eremicus. Lineage (NCBI taxonomy): Eukaryota > Metazoa > Chordata > Mammalia > Rodentia > Cricetidae > Peromyscus > Peromyscus eremicus. The sequence goes on along the minus strand of NC_081438.1, from coordinate 5,420,378 downwards.
GAGGCCTGATCTCTGAGAGAAGACTGACAGCCTGTTATGGTGTCTTCTGGTCCTTTCAAACGTTTGTGCATCCATCTTCAGGCCACAGGTCCAGAATATCTGGCAGACTTTTCAGTGTAGCAGGAAATTTGACTTACTGTCCTGCCTCCCACTGGCAAAGTTTGTCAGTTGCTTTCCTCTGTGTCCTGCAGAGTGTCTGGCAGACTCTTCTGGGAAGCAGGAACCCTGAAGGATCATTGTGCCTTGTGTTAGCAAAGTTCAGCAGTCACTTTCCTTGGGTCTTGCATGTACAGTTTATACAACATACAGTCAAGCAGTCAAGAAAAAAGCAATTCCTTGTCCAAATGGCTACCTTTGCCACCTTGAAGGCAAACTCCTATGAACTTCTTTGATGCCCATCATTTTCTTTGAAGTAAATTGATGCTGCCAGGAGCAGATGTGTCTCATTGTCATGAAAAGCCTTAGGGAATTAAACATCTTAAATGCCATATTCTGTACATCTTCAAAGTGTTTAAAAATCATCTGTCTAAAATATACCTATTTAACCTTGAGAACATACCTAATGTGACTACAAGTTTGATTATTATAGATAAACTACCAACTTTTTTTTTTTTTGACTTTTGGAGACAGGGTTTCTTGGTGTAGTTTTGTGAATGTCTTAGAACTCACTTTGTAGACAAGGCTGGCCTCAAACTCACAGAGATTTTCCTGCCTCAGCCACCAGAGTGCTGGGATTAATGGTGTGCCCCAACACCACGAGGCCCAAGGCTTAATTTCTAAACTATTTATTTTTTTCTATGGATGTACCCTTTTTCTATTCATAAGCCCACTCACATTGTTAAACACACTGGAAGTGTTTAGAGATTTTACATCTGAATCTCTTTTACTGCATTTCTATTAGCCTTTTTTTTATCTGCATGAGCACAAAACTGCTAAGTGTTAAGGCTGCTATTCATGCTGCTCTTCCAACTGGCTCTGCCCTCTTCTCTGTTCATGAGAGACAAGTTTAAAGGTCTCAGCCTGATATCAGAGGTTCATCTGACCAGGAACAGCATTCAGGCTTCTAGAACTCTAGAATGCCAAATGCCAATGCTTGCACTGTGGCAGGTGTTTTTACTTACTTTTTGTTCCTACTTAACGGACTGGTTGCTCAAGAGCTCACTGTCCCATAGAAGCCCTCCAAGGAGCACTATCCGCTTTTTTTTTTCAGAGCTTTCTCAGGCCCTATGTAAATACAGCCCACGTTGGTCCTCCAAAACGTTGTTCCTATTGTTTAGTCTTTCACTGTTTTGGCTCTTTGCTCTTTTGGGGGCCAACACTCAGCTCCTTATAAATAATACACATAAAGACTTGCTATTACTTATAAATGCCCAGCCTTAGCTTGGCTTATTTGTAGTCAGCTTTCCTTAACTTAAATTATCCCGTCTACCTTGTGCCTCTGGGCTTTTTCCTTTGCTTACATCTGTATATCTTACTTTCACACATACTCAGTGGCTGGCCCCTAGTGTCTTCCTCTCCATGTTCTCTTGTTCCTTCTCCTCCTTCTCACCCCAACCAGATTTCTCCTCTATTTATTCTTTCTACCTGACAGCCCCGCCTATCCTTCCTCTTGCCTCACTAATGGCCCTCCAGCTATGTGTTAGACCATCAGGTGGTTTAGACAGGCACAGTAACACAGCCTCACAGTGTTAAACAAATACATCAAAAAGAAATACAACACAAGGCAAAGTACTAAGCATAGTAAGATCACGGCCTGGAAGCAGATGCAGAGATCCACAGCCAAGAACCAGGCTGAGCTCTGAGAGTCCAGTCAAAGAGAGGGAAGAGGGATTCTATGAGCAAGAGGGGTCAAGATCATGATGGGGATATTATCTACAGCGATAACTGAACCAAGCTCATAGGAACATACAAACTTTAGACTGACAGCTGTGGAACCTCCATGGGACTGGACTAGGCCTCTGCATACAGGAGTTGTGTAGCTTGGTCTGTGTGAGGGGCCCATGGCAGTGGGATTAGGATCTGTCCCTTGTGCATGAGCTGGCAATTGGAGCCCATTACCTATGGTGGGACAACTTGCACAGCCTTGATTCAGGGGGAAGTGCCTAGATCCTTCCTCAACTGAATGTATCAGGTTTTACTGACCCCCCCATGGGAGGCCTTACCCTATTAGAGGAGGGGAAGGGGAGTGAGGGGAGGAGGCTGTGGGGGAGAGCAGGAAGAGAGATGAGATGGGGGATCTGTGGTTGGTATGTGAAATAAAAAATAATTGTAAATAAAAAAGATAAGTTTAAATAAAAAAAGCATAAGAAAAGAATGAAACACCTTTTTGCATCATTAAAAAATGTTCCACAGCATAAACAAATGTAACACATCTTCAAATAATATTCCACAACATCCCTCCCCTCCTCTCCTGTACCTTTCCCTGCCTCAGCTCCCCCTCTCCATCCCTTTTCTGTCCACTCTGACCGCTGATTATCTCACACTGGCTTCTTCTCATATTTTTTGTTTTTGTTTTTGTTTTTGTGTTAAGACAGGTTTCTTTGGGTAATACTCCTCCTGAGCAGGTGAGAGCACTTTCTGCTCTTGCTGAGGACCAGGAGTTCAGTCCTCAACAACCACCACATGTGGCTGGCAAACGGTGTCTGCTGGCCCAGTGCCCTCTGGCCTCTGGGTTTGGCCATCTCTCACGTCCCTCTAACTTATCACCCCAGCACCTCCTTTTCCCCACTTCTCACCTCACCACTGGAAAAAAATCATGCAGTGGGTGAGTTTAGTTGGTTGTCTCCTGCAGGCCAGAAGAGGGCACCAGATCTCTTACAGATGGTTTGTGAATCACCATGTGGTTGCTGGGAATTGAACTCAGAACCTCTGGAAGAGCAGATAGCGCTCTTAACATCTAAGCGATCTTTCCAGACCCTATATCCAATTTCTTGTGATGATAGCGCAGCACAAGTGTTTGAGTCCAGTTGTCTTTTGGGAGGGTGGGGCAGGGGGAGGGCACTTTTTTTTTGAGACAGGGTTTTCTGTAGCTCTGGAGTCTGTCCTGGAACTGGCTCTATAGACCTGGCTGGACTCCAGCTTACAAAGATCTGCCTATCTCCACATCTCAGTGCAGGGAATAAAGGCATGCATGGACACCACCCAGTGAGTCCAGAATTTTTAGAGCAAGAATCTTTCTCTCTTCTCTCCTCTCCTCACTCTTTGTCTTTTTTTCCTTCACTTCCTACCACACCCCTCCTTTCTTATCCATTTCCCTTCCATATCCCTCCACTCTCTTCCCCCTTCTGTCACCTTTACCCAACTATGTATCTCAGGCTGGCTTCTTCTTTATTTGAATTTTTTTTTTTTTTTAGTTTTTGAGACAGGGTTTCCTTTACAGTCCTGGATGTCCTGGGACCTGCATTTAGACCAGGTTTGCCAGGAACTCCAGAGATTTCCCACCTCTGCCTCTGCTCTTGCATCCCAGAATGCTGGGATGAAAGGCATGGCTGGAATCATCACCCACTCTTCAAGGTTCTTACTTTGTAGAAAAGTCTTTCCCATTAAATTCAGTTTCCAGGAATAGACAGGATGATGTTCTCTGGGGATCTAGTTATGTTTGGTAGACAGAGACTACAATCACCCAAAGCTGAGTTCTTTCTATATGTGCTTTATTAGAGGGGCAGTGAGTAGTGACCACAACCAGGCAGGCAGGGATGGTGTAGGCAGTAACTGAGGTGGTTAGTCTAACACTTAATGCCTTTGTCCTCCTTGATGTATGGAGCCTGGGAGAAGCAGATGGCGGCCTCGCGGTCACAGTTGCAGATGAAGGCCTCACAGGGGTCGTTTTTGTCTGGAGAGAAACAAGAAAGGAAGCTGAGTGGAGCCCATGACCCTGATCCTTATGATCTGTAGACAAAAGGAACCAGTGGCCCTCCCACTGATGCAGCTTTGGGCTGAGAGACAGAGCACACAGAAGTCCATTGGGTTGTCCAAATTGCTGGAACACACTTATAATAAGAGCATTAGTTGTTGTGGCTGGGAGATGGCACAGTTGGTAAAGCGGTCGACATATAATCATGAGGGCCTGACCTAGGATGCCCAGAGACCATGGAAATATCAAGGTGTGCTTGGGCATCTATAACTCTATTGGGAATTAGAGAGCACAGATCCCCAAAACTTGTTGCTCATTCAAGCTAGCTAAAGGTGAGTGTCATGTTTACTGAGAGACCCAGGCTCTAAAGACATGGTGGAGAGTGACTGAAGAAGACACGGGATGCCAACTCATTCCTATACATAAAAATAAACACATATATTTAATCCTAAAACCTAGAAAACTACAATTATCAGCCAGACCATGGTGGCACATGCCTTTAATCCCAGCACTTGGGAGGCAGAGGAAGGTGGATCTCTCTGAGTTTGAGGTCAGCCTAGTCTACAGAGCAAGTTCCAGGGCAAGCTCCAAAGAGAAACTCTGTCTCAAAAAAATAAAAAAAAATACAAATATGAACTGCCACATATAAAATTATATAATTGAAGACAATCCTCCTGTCTCCACCAAGTGCTGGATTGCAGGTATGCACCACCACACTCAATGTATGGATTCTGGAGGAGGAAGAGGGCTCTGTGCATGCTAGACAAGCTATCTAACAACTCATCTATATTCCCAGCCCTCTAAAATCTCACTTTTAAAATGGGAATGATAAATTTTGCACTACATAGGTGTTTACTCCCATATCTGGCTTATAAACAATGATGAAGCTTTCAGTTGTTTAGTCAGTATGGAATCAGTATAACTCAGCAGCTAACAGGAGAGGCTTTGGGCAGGCAAGATGGCTCAGGGAATAAAGGCACTTGCTGCCAAGTCTGAACCCAAGTTCTATCCCCAGGACTCACATGGTTGAAAGAGGGAACAGACTTCTGCAAGTTGTCCTCAGACCTGCACACCTGTGTTGTGGCACAGAAACGTCTCCCCCAGAAATACATAAAATCTTGAAATGTTTTTAAACAGAGGCTTTGGAATGGTGTAGATCTGTGTTCCAGAACCAAATGTCATCACTTCTACGCTGGGTGACCTTGGCCAAGTGACCCTGCCTTCCTCATCTTCCTCATCAGTGACCTCATCTATATTTTAGTATCTACCTGATAAGGTTGTTGTGAGGTCACATGAGACCAAGGAAATGACCACTACATGGTGACTGTCCTCGTTACTTCCCTGTCCCTTCCAAACACAAGAGGGACAAGCAGAATCCAGAGGTCCCAGAGGGTAGACCTACCACTGCAGGTGACCTCATTCCCAGAGCAGGAGTATGAGTAGCAGCTGCTGTAGGGGTTGTCTATGAGGAATTTGCAGCTTTCCATCTTCATGGCCTGACCATAGCAATTGTCATGAGTCTGGCAGCACCTGGAGAGAGGAAGGAACAGCTGAGGGAGGAGTATGGACCTACAGGAGGTCAGTTCTCACTTTCAGTCTTTCTCAAACATGTGAGGATGACTTAAACATGATGTTCCAGAAGAAATCATCCTGAGGCTTCAGAGTCTGTGATTTCTATTAAGCATATATTTATTGAAAGCAACTTCTTTGGAGTGTGGTGGTGTCTACCAATAATCCCAGTACTTGGTATGCAGAGGCAGATGGATCTCTGAGGTCAAGTTCAGCCTGGTCTCCAGATGGAATTCCAGGAAACCTAGGGCTACACAGAGAACCCCTGTTTGGAAACTAAAAAACAAAAATAATAAAGAAACTAAACAAAACATATTTTGTCTGGTGAATGTGCATGTTTCCTATTTGTGCCTCAAGAGATGTCTGCTTGTGTCCTGTCCCCACCAACCCAGACACTCCAGTCTCCCACCACATGGATCACTCACCTGTCTAACTCATCCACGGGGGTGCCTGAGCCCCCATAGCCACAGTAGCAGCCATAGTCATTGAATTGCGCCAAAGGATGACTCTCAGGGATGGTGCACTTGATCATATCATAGAACTGCAGCAAAGACCGACGGCTGATGCTGTGTGCAGTAGTGCTTGCTGCAAGAATGCACAGCAAACTCCATCAATCCCACCTGGTTTACCAGATGTCTGATGCCTGCTGCTAGCTTCCTCCTGACTCCTACCAGCTGCTGCATCAGGAGAGCAGTGTGTGTGTGTGTGTGTGTGTGTGTGTGTGTGTGTGTGCACGTGTGTGCTTGCCTGCATATAGGTTTACAGGCATGCACTTGTTAACACTCATAAATATCATGCTACCCAGGAGGAGGCCAGTATAGGGAGATGGTTTTCTCTCTCTACTATGTAGGTATTGTAGAGCAAACTGAAGTCACCTGACCTGTGCAGGAAGCTGTCTACCTATTTGAGATAGGGAGTTTCCCTGTCTCCCACACTAGTCTCGGACTCTGTAGGAAACCTCTGGCCTCAGCCTTTCGTGTAGTAGGATTATAAACGAACACCACTGTACCTGGCTGGGCTGACTCCCCAGGACTAAATTCTATAGACATTGCCTTTTGCCTTGCTTGCCTGCTCATTTCTCACTGTCAGGACAGACAGCCGCCACACTGTGAGCTGCCCTGTGGTCCCTGTGTTGAGGAGCTGAGAACACTCTCCAGTCAGCAGCCAGGGACAAACTGAACTCTTAGTTCCATAACCCAACATTCCAACCATCTCTTGAGTTTGGAAGCTGCCCAACCCCTACTCAAGCCTAGGTGAAACCCTAGCCTTAGCCAGCAATGAGATTCATCATAGTTCTAGCTGAGACCTTGAGCCAGAGAAGCAGCCAACACATGCTCACTGTTTTACACTGGAAGAATTAAAAGGAATCTGTTGTATAGCCATGCACAGCTCATGGACAAGATTATTGGTCAGATCATCATTGTAATGTCAGCATTTGACACAATAAACTGCTCATCACCTGATGAGTAGGAAAATGATCAGGATTCAAAATGCAGTGGCATACTTGGTCACCGTTAAAATGCAGGAGACAGATAGAGTGGAACACACCCTGTGTAATCCCAGCATGCTGCTGGCTGAGGCAGGTTAAAATCTGAGTTCAAAGCCAAGATGGTCTATAGAGTGAATTCCAGGACAGTCATCGGTATTAGGAAAAAAAAAAAAAAAAACTCTCGTGTAAAATGCCGGGGGGGAAAAGAATTGCAACCCTAAACAAGACCTTCAGGTGTGACCATTGGGGAACTGTTCATTGAAGACAAGGGAGATGGGGGGGTCACCCAGAGGGGACAAGGGTCCTACCTGTGAGCAGAGTGACCAGCAGAAGGAGTTTCATTCTAAGTGTGTGGAGGATTCAAGTGACTTCTCTCTTTATACTTCTGTATGTAATCCTAACACTTGGGAGGCTGAGGTAAGTCTTGGCTAGAATGTTGAGTTGGAGGACATCCTGAGCCAAAATTATATAATCCTGTAAAAATAATAATCAGGGCTAGAGAGGTGGCTCTGCAGTCGGGAGCACTTGTTGAGCTTGTGTGGGACCCAGGCTCAGGTCCAGCAGCCACGAGGCAGTTCACATCTGCCTATGACCCCAGTTCTGAAGGATCAGAACACCCCCACCACTGCCGTCTGCCTCTGTAGGCACTGCTCACACATATTTTACACACACACATGCAGGCAAAGGGCTCATATACATAAAATATAGGTCAATATTATTAAAAGGAAAAGAAAAATCACATTGTCAGGGGACCTTATGCCCCAGAAAATGGGTGCTGGTTCAATACGGCAGAGACAGAAGGGGTGTCATTGCTTGCATAGGTGACTGTAGTGGACTTTCCTAAGGAGTCATCTGAGTTAACTAAGAGGGTAAAGGTGCCAGATGTTGTGGACATGTGGTGAGCATGGACCTCAACCCACAGACTACTAGACTGTATGGGAACCCCAAACCAGAACTTCAGGTGTGACCAGCTGGCTGTGCATTGAAGACAAGGGAGATGGTGGGCACTCAGAGGGCATAAGGGTTCTTCCTGTGACCATGGCGACCAGCCGAAAAAGTTTCATCTTGAGTGAGGAGAGGACTCAGTGACGTCTCTTTATAGTCCTGTAGCTGTGCTCTGACAGTGTCCAGTCAGCACACGGGGCCTGTGACTACTGTGTGTGTAGCACAGAAGTAGAATATGTGCACCCTCACACACAGTCCCGACCTGCAGAGCTGCTGTAGATGGTGACAGAGCCTGAATCAGTGCTGCCACAGAGGCACAGAGAAAGGGCTAGCTCAACACCCCAACAAGCTTAAGTCAGTGATGGGCACAAGTCCCTCCCCCGTGGATGCTTTGGGGTTATAAGAAGATCTAGACATTGCTCCTGGGCTTGGGTCTGAGGGATGCAGACAGTGTTGTGTTGCCCCAGGCAAAGGTAGCTGGAGCCTACAATCCTCCATGTTAACTGTATAAACTACATGCTAAATCTGTCCCAGGAACCTAATACAGCCTATGAGGTATATCCAGTTACATAATCAATCTTTAATTAATTAACCAATTAATTAATGTGTGTTGTTTGTGTGAAAGAGAGACAGAGACAGATGAGAGAGCACTTGAGTGCACATGTGGAGGTCAGAGAAGAACTCTGTGGAGTCAGGTCTCTCCTTCTTCCTTTAAATGGGTTCCAGGAATCAAACTCAGGTCAAGAGACTTGTATTGTAGGCTGTATCTCACTAACCTACAAACTTCATTTAAGAACTGGAAATGTAGGCAGATGGTGATTGTGGTAGTGGTGGTGGTGGTGGTGGTGGTGGTGGTGGTGGTGGTGGTGCATGCTTTTAATGTCAACACTCAGGATGCAGAGGCAGGCGAATATCTGAGCTTCAGGCTAGCCTGGTCTCAGAGTGAATTTAAGGACAGCCTTAGATACACAAAGAAATACTTTCTTAAAAAAAAAAACAAAAAATTAAAAAAGAGAGACAGCAAATACCTTCACAACAGATGTGCCCACAGGCCACTATGATGCAGGCAATCCTCCAGCTGAGGCTCTCCCTACCTAGTGTGTGAAGCTGACAATCAACCATTGCAGGGGCTGGAGAGATGACTCAGCACTGAAGAGCACTTTCTGCTCTTGCTGAGGGCCAGGCTTCAATTCTCAGCAACCACATGGTGGTTTGTGAACAATGTCTGCTGGGCCAATGACCTCTTGCTTCTGCATTTGACCATCTGTCATGTACCCTGTAACTTAGCATTCTAGCACCTCTTTTTCCCCCACTACTCACCTCTTCCTGGATGAAATCCATGTAGGAGTGAGTTGAGTTAGTTTTCTCCATACTCAAGGCCCCCCTCCCCTTCCAGCGGGACTCTGGACAGCCACTCCCAGCTACTACAGTCACTGCGCCTGGGCAGGTGGCTCTAGCTGCCCCTGTTGCTCACAGGCCTGACCTTGAGAGGGGCGAGGCCTGAGATTGAGTGAAGGGTGGAGATGAGGTTGAGGGTGAAAAGGCCAAGGACCTGGCAGCTGCTCACTAATGGAAAATTGAAAGCCACGTAGCCTTTAGCCAATTCCTAAATCCTGTTGATCAGGGAACCAGAGATTAACCTGGCTTCACCTGTGGGGTTGGGTGATAGAGAAAGGTAGAGGAGATGTGCGCTGATTTGTTTCTTACTAAAAGTCAGGCTGCTGTGTACTTTACTGGGACAATAATCTCTGACTGTGTTTAGGCACAGTGAAGACTGGAAGGTCACCGGGATGTAATCCTGCCTTCAGGTCATTTACAGTCAGTCCAGTTTGGTTTCCTATATACCAATTTTTATGATGAGCACACAGCAGAAGCGCTTTGAGTCCAATATTTTTAGGGCCAAGATGTTCCTTTAGTGCCCACGTGACACTGCTTCTTCCTCTCTTCTCTCCCCTCCTACCTCTCTGTCCTCTCTTTCCTTCTCTCTTCACCCCTCCACTCAGTTGTTGGTTTTTTTTTTTTTTGGTGTTTGTTTTGTTTTTATTATTTTACTCTTTTGTCACTTTGCTCTTTTGGGGACCCACTACTCAGCTCCCAAATAAATTAAGAAACATGGAGATTTATTATCACTTACGAATGCCTGGACTTAGCTTGGCTTATTTCTAGCCAGCTTTCCTTAATTTAAATTATCCCATCTGCCTTTTGTCTCTGGGATTTTTCCTTTCCTACTTCTGTATATCTCACTTTCACACTTACTCTGTGGCTGACATGTGGCTGTGTGGCTGGGTGGCTGGCCCTTAGCATCCTCCTCTCCTCATTCTCTTGCTCTTTCTCCTTCTTTTTCCCTTCCTTCCAGATTTCTCCTCTCTTTATTCTCTCTGTCTGCCAGCCCCTCCTATCCTTTCTCCTGCCTCGCTATTGGCCGTTCAGTTCTTTATTAGACCATCAGGTGTTTTAGGCAGGCAAAAAACAAAGCTTCACAGACTTAAACAAATGCAGCATAAAAGAATACAACACATCTTTGCATCATTAAAACAAACATACCACAGCATAAAAAAATGAAACACATCTTCAAATAATATTCCACAACAGTTCCCCCTTTTGTCTAAATAAACAGGAAAGGTTTTAAGGTTAAGATAGTAAAACTATATACAACAAAGCAGTTATCAAGTAAGAATTACATTTACAATGTTCAGTCCATTTGTATTTAGCAAATTCAGAGAAAACACTCCACCATCATGTCATCTTAGTTACTCCAAAGTTTTATACCTAATTTACTTTCTATCATAATTAAGGAAAACTGCAACTGTAACTATCTTGCCTTCAACTCCATCCAAGACCCCTAAGTAAACAGGAAGTGCATTGAAAGCAACTTGCAAATCTCTAGAAACGACAGAGACTCATGCACATAGCTCTAAGATGGTGAGGGGTCCCACACAGTAAACAACTGAATGAACCTTACCAGTCAGAGTATGCGCAGAAAGGGAGCTACTGCAAGGACTATATGTCTTTTGTTCATGGCCCTCCCAGAAACTGCTTGCTCAAGTCTCAGGAAACTCAAATTGAGGCCTGATCTCTGAGAGAAGACTGAACAGCCTGTTATGGTGTCTTCTGGTCCTTTCAAAGGTTTGTGCATCCATCTTCAGGCTACAGGTCCAGAACATCTGGCAGACTTTTCAGTGTAGCAGGAAATTTGACTTACTGTCCTTCCTCCCCCTGGCAAAGTTTGTCAGTTGCTTTCCTCTGTGTCCTGTAGAATGTCTGGCAGACTCCTCTGGGAAGCAGGAACCCTGAAGGATCATTGTGCCTTGTTTTGGCAAAGTTCAGCAGTCACTTTCCTTGGGTCTTGCATGTCCAGTCTATACAGCATACAGTCAAGCAGTCAAGACAATGTAATTTTTTTTTCCAAACGGCTAGCTTTGCCACATTTAAAGCAAACTCCTGTGAGCTTCTTTGATGCCCATCATTTTCTCTGAAGTAAACTGGTGCTGCCAGGAGCAGATGTGTCTCATTGTCATGAATAACCTTAGGGAATTAAACATCTTAAATGCCATATTCTGTATATCTTGGAATTGTTTGAAAATTATCTATCTAAAATATACCTATTTGACCTTGAGAACATACCTAATGTGACTACAAGTTTGATTATTATATATTAACTACCAACTTCATTTCTTTTCTTTTTCTTCTTCTTTTTTTTTTTTTTTTTTTTACTTTTGGAGACAGGGTTTCTCCGTATAGCTTTTGGAGCCTATCTTGGTACTCACTTTGTAGACCAGGCTGGCTTCAAACTTACAGAGATTCACCTGCCTCTGCCTCCTGAGTGCTGGGACTACATGTGTGCCCCCCCACACTTCCCAAGGCTTTATTTTTAAACTATCCATTTTTTTTCTGTGGATATACCCTTTGTCTATTCTTAAACCTACACACATCACTTAAACACTGGAAGTGTTTAGAGGTTTTACATCTGGATCTCTTTTACTGCATTTCTTTTAGCCTTTCTTGTCTGCAGGAGCAAAAAACTGCTTAGTAGTGAGGCTAGGATCTCTGTGCTGCTCTAGCAACTGACTCTGCCCACCATTCATGAGAGACAAGCTTAAAGGTCTTGGCCCAATATCAGAGGTTAATCCAACCAGGAACTGAATTCAACCTTTCTAGAGCTCTAGAATGCCAAGTGCCAATGCTTGCACTGGGGCAGGTATTTTTACTTAGTTTTTCTTCCTACTCAACAGACTGGTTGCTCAAGAGCTCACTGTCCCATAGAAACTCTTAAAGGAGACTTATCCTCTTTTTTATTTTTTCAGAGCTTTCTCAGGCCCTATGTAAATAAGCCCACATTGGTCCTCCAAAATGTTGTTCCTGTTGTTTACTCTTTTACTCTTTTGGCTCTTTGCTCTTTTGGGGGCCAACACCAGCTCCTTATAAATAATACAAACGATGACTTACTGTTATTTATAAATGCCCAGCCTTAGCTTGGCTTATTTGTAGCCAGCTTTTAACTTAAATTATCCCGTCTACCTTGTGCCTCTGGGCTTTTTCCTTTGCTTACATCTGTATATCTTACTTTCACACATACTCATGGCTGGCCCCTAGTGTCCTCCTCTCCAGGTTCTCTTGTTCCTTCTCCTCCTTCTCACCCCAACCAGATTTCTCCTCTATTTATTCTTTCTGCTTGTCAGCCCCACCTATCCTTTCTCCTGCCTCACTAATGGCCATTTAACTATTTATTAGACCCTTGGGTGATTTAGACAGGCACAGTAACACAGCTTCACAGTGTTAAAAAAAAATACAACATAAAAGAATACAACACAATGCAGAGTACTAAGCACAGTAGGATCACAACCTGGAAGCAGATGCAGAGATCCACAGCCAAGCACCATGCCGAGCCCCGGGAGTCCATTCAAAGAGAGGGAGGAGGGTTTCTATGAGCAAGAGGGGTCAAGATCATGATGGGGATATTATCTACAGCGATAACTGAACCAAGCTCATAGGAACATACAAACTTTAGACCGACAGCTGTAGAACCTCCATGGGACTGGACTAGGCCTCTGCATACAGAAGTTGTGTAACTTGGTCTGTTTGAGGGGCCCATGGCAGTGGGATTAGGATCTGTCCCTGGTGCATGAGCTGGCTATTGGAGCCCATTACCTATGGTGGGACAACTTTCACAGCCTTGATGCAGGGGGGAGGGGCTTGACCCTTTCTCAACTGAATGTATCAGGTTTTGATCACCCCCCCCATAGGAGGCCTTACCCTATTGGAGGAGGGGAAGAAGGGTCAGTCAGGGGAGCAGGTGGGGTGACGGAGAGCGGGAGGAGGGATGAGAAGCAGATCTGTGGTTGGTATGTAAAATGAATAAAAAAAAATCATAAATAAAATGTTTAAATAAAAAAACATAAAAAAGAATGCAACACATCATGCATCATTAAAACAAATGTTCACAGCATAAACAAATGTAACACATCTTCAAATATTTTCCACAACACCCCTCCCCTCCTTTCCTGTACCTTTTCCTGCTTCATCTCTCCCCCTCCAGCTCTTTTCTGTGCCCCCAACCCCTCATTGTCTCATATTGGCTTCTTCACGTTTTTTTTTGTTTGTATATTTTTTTTTGTTTGTATATTTATTTTGTTTCTCCTGCTGAGCACATGAGAGCACTTTCCACTCTTGCTGAGGACCGGGAGTTCAATGGTGGCTGACAGTGTCTGCTGGCCCAGTGCCCTCTGGCCTCTGGGTTTGTCCATCTCTCATGTCCCTCTAACTTTTCACCCCAGCACCTCCTTTTCCCCACTTCTCTCCTCGTACTGGGATAAAAACCATGTATGGGGTGAGTTGAGATGTCACCATGCTCAGGATCCCCCTACCCTTCCAGCAGGACTCTGGACAGCCACTACCAAGTACTACCAGTCACTGCCCCTGCGTAGGCGGCTCTGGCTGCATCTGTTGCTCACCAGGCCTGACCTTGGGAGGGTCAAGGCCTGAGCTTTAGGACTCCAATGGGGATGGGGTTGGGGTTAGAAAGACGGAGAACTGGGCAGCTGGTCACTAAAGAAAACAGTGACTGACAACCACGTAGCCTTAAACCAGACAATGAGACAGGTTATTCCTAAACCTGGTTGACCAGGGAACCAGGGATTAACCTAGCTTTATCTTCGGAGTCTCATGATAGAGAAAGGTAGAGAAAAGGATGTGTTCTGTTTTCTTTGTTCAAAAAGTTAGGCTGCTGTTCAACCTCAACAGTTCAACCTCACATTGGGTGAGAGCAGTCCATGTACCAGAAACACCTGAATTCCACTAGTGTCATGTCATGATTCAGGTTTTTAAATTCTGGAAATTGTTGATGGTTTTTTAATTCAACCGTCCATTCTTCTTGGCTGTGTATATATGGCTTCATCTCAGCATCCTGTTCTTTTCCACATCCCTCTATCAAATGCCAGTTCACTATTGAGAGGCGTGAGCTTAGTTACTCTTCAAGAATAACTGTTTCAGCTACTGTTCCACTGCACATCAGAAGCCATCGGCCCACTGCCTGTTCAGCTGCCTTTGAAGAAAAGGGCACTGTACCTTTTCCGGATTGCGAAGGCCACTTCAGGGATGGTGCCATATTGTCCTGGCCTCAGAAGATGCCTTTTGATAAAGCCATAACCACACTTGTTTTGGCAAGAATCAGTAGTCCTTTGTTTCATGTCCTGTCTGTCCTGTTTGTCAGCCGTTGATTTGAGGATACTTTGTTGTCCAGTGGCTAACTTTTGCCACAATGAAAGAATGCCCCTTCCTTCTGGAGTATGCAGAAGGTGTGGTAAGGGAAAACACTGGACCAACGAATGTAGATCAACAAGGGACAGACAGGGTAATCCTTTGCCTCAGGCTTGTCTGCCAGGCCCTCTAGCACAAGGCAATGATGAGATTGATAAATTATTGATAGGAAATGTTCTGGAGGCCTCAGAATTTCATAAAAAACATCATGTCGGCCGGGCGGTGGTGGCGCACGCCTTTAATCCCAGCACTCGGGAGGCAGAGCCAGGCAATTGGAGTTAACTTTCATTATGGCAAAAGTTAGCCACTGGACAACAAAGTATCCTCGAATCAACTGCGGACAAAATGGACAGACAGGCATACATTCAAAGGCAGCTGAACAGGCAGTGGGCCAATGGCTTCTGATGTGCAATGGAACAGCAGCTGAAACAGTTATTCTTGAAGAGTAATTAAGTTCATGCCTCTCAATAGTAGAACGGCATTTAATAGAGGGATGTGGAGAAGAACGGGATGCTGAGATGAAGCCACATACACACATAGCCAAGAAGAATGGACAGCTGAATTCAAAAAACATCAACAATTTCCAGAATTTAAAATCATGAATCATGACATGACACTAGTGGAATTCAGGTGTTTCTGGTACATGGACTGCTCTCACCCAGTGTGAGGTTGAACTGTTGACCTTGTGTACATCCTACTTCACAAATGAGTCTGTCAGATACGCTAAGCCTATAGGCTGAAGATGATGCCCCAACACTGCAGAGAAACCTCAGATGACTGTCCAGGCAGCTAGCTGTTTCTGTCAACTCACAATTTTTTGGAAGTTGCTTGCATGTACTTCCTGTTTTTATTTTTGTTAGCTAATATTATTTCCTTCTTGGGTTTCTAAGGGAGTTGAAGATTAGTTAGTTATAGTTGAAGATTAATTAGGATAGAAAGTGAATTAGATACAATAGGATAGATAATGGAATTATTTGTCAAATACAAATGAACTAGATATTGTTCAGGTATTTATTACTTGTATATATTGTATATAGTTATTGTACTTTTGTATATAGTTTTTCTTATGTTAGTTATAAGCTTTGTCCTTTTTTCTTTTTATTAAAATAGAAAAGGGGAAATATGGTGATATTTTATTTGTATTAAAATGTTATTTGTATATTAATAAATAAAGTTGCCCAGGGGTCAGAGCTATTAGCAAGCCATAGGAAAGCCGGGTGGTGGTGGCGTATGCTTGTAATCCCAGCATTTGGTAGGCAGAGCTAGGTAAGTCTCTGTGTGTTCAGGGATACAGCCAGCATTGGATACACACGCCTTTAATCTCAACAAACCATAGAAGAACTGGAGGTCTGTACAGACAGGCAGTGACGAGGTGGTCATGTGGTTGGGTTTACAACCAATGAGAAGGCAGAACAGAAAGTCTATATAAAGACTTTAACACAGGAAGTAGCTCTCTTTCTGAGACGTAGGACCACCACAGGAGGAAGGGTAAGGTTTTAGCTCTTAGCTCTGACCTCTTGGCTTTCTTCTTTGCATTGGTTCTGTGTTTCTTATTTAATAAGACGGTTGGTTACATCTACAGGATGTGTTCTGTTTTCTTTGTTCAAAAAGTTAGGCTGCTGTGTGCTATTGTGGGACAATTATCCTATGGTGTGTTTATGAACAGTGAAGACTGGAAGGTCACCAGGATATAATCTTGCCTCCAGGTCATTTACAGTCAGTCCAGGGTGGTTTCTTATATGCAACTTCTTTTTTTTTCCCAAAGATTGATTGATTGATTGATTGATTGATTGATTGATTGATTATGTGTTCTGAATGTATGCCTGAAGGCCAGGGAGGGCACCAGATCTTTTATAGATGGTTTGTGAGTCACCATGTGGTTGCTGGGATTTGGACTCACTTCTGCGCCAATTCTCCAGCCCCTATATACAATTTCATATGATGAATGCACAGCAGAAGTATTTGAGTCCAACTTTTATTTTTTGGCGGGGGATGTCTTTTTTTTGAGACAGAGTTTTGTGTAATTCTTGAGTCTGTCCTGGAACTGGCTCTATAAACCTAACTGGACTCCAGCTTGCAAAGATCTGCCTATATCCACATCTCCAGTGCGAGGAATAAAGGCCTGCATGGATACCACCCAGCAAGTCCAGAATTTTTAGAGCAAGATGTTCCTTTAGTGCCCATGTGACACTGAAATTTCCCTCTTCTCTCCCCTCCTAACTCTCTGTCTTTCTTTCCTTCACTCCCCACCCTTTCACTCTCTTCCTTTCCTTTTCAGTTTCCTTCCTCATCTCTCCACTCTCCTTCCCCTTTCTGTACCCCCTACCCCCCTATGTATCTCGGGCTGGCTTCTTCTTCTTTATTTTGATTTTGAAATTTTTTTTTTTTTTAGTTTTTTGAGTCAGGGTTTCTTTAACTGTCCTGGAAGTCCTGGAACTTGCTTTTAGACCAGGGTTGCCAAGAACTCAAGAGACCTGCCTACTTCTGCCTCTGCTTCTGCATCCCAGAATGCTGGGATGAAAGGCATGGCTGGAATCATCACCCACTCTTCAAGGTTCTTGCTCCCTAGAAACGTCTTTCCCATTAACCTTCAGTTTCCAGGAATAGACAGGATGATATTCTCTGAGGATCTAGTTATGTACAGTAGACATCACCAAAGCTGAGTTCTTTCTATATGTGCTTTATTAGAGGGGACAGTGAGTAGTGACCACAACCAGGCAGGCAGGGATGGTGTAGGCAGTAACTGAGGTGATTAGTCTAACACTTAATGCCTTTATTCTCCTTGTTATATGGAGCCTGGGAGAAGCAGATGGCGGCCTCGTGGTCACAGTTGCAGATGAAGGCCTCACAGGGGTTGTTTTTGTCTGGAGAGAAACAAGAAAGGAAGTTGAGTGGAGCCAATGATGCCGCTCCCTATGATCTATAGCCAAAAGGAACTGGTGGCCCTCCCACTGATGCAGCTTTGGGCTGAGAGACAGAGCACACAGAAGTCCATTGGGTGGTCCAAATCCCTGGAACACACTTATAATAAGAGCATTAGTTGTTGTGGGCTGGGGAGATGGCACAGTTGGTAAAGGGGTTGCCATACAAGCCTGGGGGCCTGACCTAGGATGCCCAGAGACCATGGAAAAAGCAAGGTGTGCTTGGGGAATCAGTAACTCTATTGGGAAGTGGAGAGAACAGATCCCCAAAACTTGTTGCTCATTCAGGCTAGCTAAAGGTGGGTGTCCTGTTTACTGAGAGAGAGAGACCCAGGCTCTAAAGACATGGTGGAGAGTGACTGAAGAAGACACAGGATGCCAACTCATTCCTATGCATAAAAATAAACACATATATTTAATCCTAAAACTTATGAAACTACAATTATCATCCCGCAGTGGTGGCACATGCCTTTAATCCCAGTCGTTGGGAGGCAGAGGAAGGTGGATCTCTCTGAGTTGGAGGCCAGCATGGTATACAGGTCAGGCTCCAACGCTACAAACAGAAACTCTGTCTCAAAAAATTTTAAAAAAACTACAAATATGAATTACCACTTATAAAATTATATAGTTAAAGACAATCTTCCTGTCTCCATGAAGTGCTGAATTGCAGGTGTGCACCACCACACTCCATTCATGGGTTCTGGAGGTAGAAGAGGGCTCTGTGCATGCTACACATGCTATCTAACAACTGATCTATATTCCCAGCCCTCTGAATCCTCACCTGTAAAATGGGAATGATAAATCTTGGCCTGCATAGGTGTTTACTCCCATATCTGGCTTATAAACAATGATGAAGCATTCAATTGTTTAGTCAATATGGAGTCAGTATAACACAGCAGGTAATAGGAGAGGCTTTGGGCAGGCAAGATGGCTCAGGGAATAAAGGTGCTTGCTGCCAAGTCTGAACCTAAGTTCCGTCCCCAGGACTCACATGGTTGAAAGAGGGAACAGACTTCTACAAGTTGTCCTCAGTCTTGCACACCTGTGTTGTGGCACAGAAACACCTCCCCCAGAAATAAATAAAACCATGAAATGTTTTTAAACAGAGGCTTTGGAATGATGTAGATCTGTGTTCCAGAACCAAATGTCATCTCTTCTAAGCTGGGTGACCTTGGCCAAGTGACCCTGCCTTCCTCATCTTCCTCATCAGTGACCTCATCTATATTTTAGTATCTACCTGATAAGACTGTTGTGAGGTCACATGAGACCAAGGAAATGACCACTAAATGGTGACTGTCCTTGTTACTTCCCTGCCCTTCCAAACACAAGAGGGACAAGCAGGATACAGAGGTCCCAGAGGGTAAACCTACCACTGCAGGTGATCTCATTCCCAGAACATGAGTATGAGTAGGAGCTGCTGTAGGGGTTGTCTATGAGAGATTTGCAGTTTTCCATCTTCATGACCTGATCGTAGCAATTGTCATGAGTCTGGCAGCACCTGGAGAGAGGAAGGAAAGCTGAGGGAGGACTATGGACCTACAGGAGGTCAGTTCTCACTTTCAGTCTTTCTCAAACATGTGAGGATGACTTAAACATGATGTTCCAGAAGAATTGGTCCTGAGGCTTGAAAATCTGTGATTTATATTAAGCATATATTTTGAAAGTAACTTCTGTAGAATGTGGGGTGTCCTCCATTAATCCCAGTACTTGGTATGCAGAGGCAGATGGATCTCTGAGTTCAAGTCCAGCATGGTCTCCAGATGGAATTCCAGGAAACCTAGGGCTACACAGAGAACCCCTGTCTGGAAACAAACAAACAAAAATAGTAAAGAAACTAAACAAAATATTTTATGTCTGGTGAATTTGCATGTCTCCTATTTGTGCCTTATGAGATGTCTGCTGTGTCCTGTCCCCACCAACCCAGACACTCCAGTCTCCCACCAGATGGAACACTCACCTGTCTAACTCATCCACTGGAGTGTCTGAGCCCCCGAAACCACAGCCATAGTTGCTGTATTCCAAAAAGGGATGACTCCCAGGGATGGTGCACTTGATCATATTGCGGAAATGCCACAGAGCCCGACGGCTGATGCTGTGTGCAGTGGTGCCTGCTGCAAGAATGCACAGCACACTCCATCAGTCCCACTTGGCTTTTACCAGGGGTCACACATACCCACTGTTGCTTGCCTGCACACAGGTTCATAAGCATGCGTTTTGGAGCACTTATAAGTCATGCTACAGATGAGGAGGCAAGAAGACAACTCTGGGGAGATGGTTTTCTCTATATACTATGTAGGTATTGTAGAGGAAACTGAAGTCACCAGGCTTGCCTACCTATTTGAGAAAGGGAGTTGCCCTGTCTCTCAAGCTAGCCTCGGACCCCATAGCAACACTCTGGCCTCAGCCTCCCAAGTGGTAGGATTATAAATGAACACCACTGTACACAGCTGGGCTGACTCCCCAGGACTAAGTTCTACAGACATTGCCCTTTGCCCTGCTTGTCTGCTCATTTCTCACTGTCAGGACAGACAGCCACCACACTGTGAGCTGCCCTGTGGTCCCTGTGTTGAGGAGCTGAGAACACTCTCCAGTCAGCAGCCAGGGACAAACTGACCTCTTAGTTCCATAATCCAACAATCCAACCATCTCTTAGTTTGAAAGCTGCCCCACCCCTACTCAAGCCTAGGTGAAACCCTAGCCTTAGCCAGCAGTGGGATTCATCACAGTTCTAGCTGAGACCTAGAGCCAGAGAAGCAGCCGACACATGCTCATTGTTTTACACTGGAAGAATTAGAAGGAATCTGTTGTATGACCATGCACAGCTCATAGACAAGGATAATGGTCAGATCATCATTGCAATGTCAGCATTTGACACAACAAACTGTTCATCAGCTGAGGAGTAGGTAAATAAGTCAGGATTCAGTCTGCAGTGAGATACTTGGTCAGCATTAAAATGAAGGAGAAGCCATGTACAGTGGAACACACACTGTGTAGTCTCAGAACTCTAGAGACTGAGGCAGGTGATACTCTGAGTTCAAAGCCAGCCTGGTCCATAGAGTGACAGCCCATCACTACTCAGAGAAACCCTCTCGTGTAAAAATGGGAACAACAAAAAAGAATTGCAACCCCAAACCAGAACTTCAGGTGTAAACAATGGGAAACTGTCAATGAAGATGAGGAAGATGGGGGCACCCAGAGGGGACAAGGGTCCTACCTGTGAGAAGAGTGACCAGCAGAAGGAGTTTCATCCTGAGTGTGTGGAGGACTCAAGTGACTTCTCTCTTTATAGTTCTGTGTGTAATCCTAACAGTTGGGAAGTTAAGGTAAGTCTTGGCTAGAAAGTTGAGTTGGAGGACATCCTGAGCCAGAATTATATAGTCCTGTAAAAAAAGATAATAGTAAGGGCCAGAGAGATGGCTCTGCAGTCAGGAGCACTGCTGGACTTGTGTGGGACCCAGGCTCAGGTCCAGCAGCCACGAGGCAGCTCACATCTGCCTATGACCCCAGTTCTGGATGATCAGACCCCTCTGTAGGTTCTGCTCACACTTAGTTCATAAACACACATGCAGGCAAAGGGCTCAAACACATAAAATAAAAGTCAGTATTATTAAAAGGAAAAGAAAAATCACATTGTCAGGGCACCTTAGGCCCAAGGAAATGGGTGCCAGGACAATATGGCAGAGACAGAAGGGACTTCATTGCTTGTGTAAGTGACTGTTTTGGACTTTTCCAAGGGATCATCTGCGTTGATTTAGAGACTAAAGGTGCCCAGCTGTTGTGGACATGGGGTGAGCATGGAACCCCAACCCAGAGGCTATTAGACCCCAACAGGAACTCTGAACCAGATTTCAGATATGACCATTGGGGGGCTGGGCATTTAAGACAAGGGAGATATGGGGGGCAATCAGAGGGAACAAGGTTCCTGTGAGCAGACTGACCAGCAGAAGGAGTTTCATCTTGAGTGAAGGGAGGACTCAGTGACTTCTCTTTATAGTCCTGTAGCTGTGCTCTGACAGTGTCCAGTCAGCACACGGGGCCTGTGACTACTGTGTGTGTAGCACAGAAGTAGAATATGTGCACCCTCACACACAGTCCCGACCTGCAGAGATGCTGTAGATGGTGACAGAGCCTGAATCAGTGCTGCCACAGAGGCAAGGAGAAAGGGCTAGCTCAACACCCCAACCAGCTCAAGTCAGTGACTGGCAAAGAGCCAAGTCCCTGTCCCATCGATGCTTTGAGGTCATAAGAAGATAGAGACATTGCTCCTGGGGTTGGGTGTGAGGGATGCAGATAGTGACATGTGGCCCCAGGTAAGAGTAGCTGGCCCCTTGCCGGGCGGTGGTGGCATACACCTTTAATCCCAGCACTCGGGAGGCAGAGGCAGGCGGATCTCTGAGTTCGAGGCCAGCCTGGGCTACCAAGCGAGTTCCAGGAAAGGTGCAAAGCTACACAGAGAAACCCTGTCTTGAAAAAAACCAAAAAAAAAAAAAAAGAGTAGCTGGCCCCTACAATCCTCCATGTTAACTGTATAAACTACATACTAAGTCTTTCTCAAGAACCTGACACAGCCTATGGAGTAGGTCCAGTACCATAATCAATCTTTAATTAATTAACCAATTAATTAATGTGTGTTGTTTGTGTGAAAGAGAGACAGAGACAGATGAGAGAGCACTTGAGTGCACATGTGGAGGTCAGAGAAGAACTCTGTGGAGTCAGGTCTCTCCTTCTTCCTTTAAATGGGTTCCAGGAATAAACTCAGGTCAAGAGACTTGTATTGTAGGCTGTATCTCACTAACCTACAAACTTCATTTTAAAACTGGAAATGTAGGCAGGTGGTGGTGGTGGTGGTGGTGGTGGTGGTGGTGGTGGTGGTGCATGCTTTTAATGTCAACACTCAGTAGGCAGAGACAGGCAAATATCTGAGTTTCAGGCTAGCCTGGTCTCAGAGTGAATTCAAGGACAGCCTGAGATTCACAAAGAAACACTGTCTTGAAAAAAAAAATTAAAAAAGAAAGACAGACAGCAAATGCCTTCACAACAATGTGCCCACAGGCCACTATGATGCAGGCAATCCTCCAGCTCAGACTCTCCCTACCCAGTGTGTGAAGCTGACAATCAACCATTGCAGGGGCTGGAGAGATGGTCAGCACTTAAGAGCACTTTCTGCCCTTGCTGAGGGCCAGGCTTCAATTCTCAGCAACCACATGCTGGCTTGTGAACAATGTCTGCTGGGCCAATGTCCTCTGACCTCTGCCTTTGACCATCATCTGTCATGTATCCTGTAACTTGGCATCCTAGCACCTCTTTTCCCCCACTACTCACCTCTTCCCTGGATAAAATCCATGTAGGAGTGAGTTGAGTTAGTTTTCTCCATACTCAATATCCCCCTACTATTCCAGCAGGATTCTGGACAGCCACTACCAGCTACTACCAGTCACTGTGCCTGTGCAGGCAGTTCTAGCTGTATCTGTTGCTCACAGGCCTGACCTTGGGAGGGCCGAGACCTGAGTTTGAGTCACGTGTGAGGATGAGGTTGGGGGTGAAAAGGCTGAGGACTGGGCAGCTGTTCACTAAAGGAAAAGAGAAAACCATGTAGCCAATGAGACATCTCATTCCTAAATCCTGTTGATCAGGGAACCAGAGATTAACCTGGCTTCACCTGTGGGGTTGGGTGATAGAGAAAGGTAGAAGAGACAAAATATTCACTTTTATTTGTTCAAAAACTTAGGCTGCTGTGTACCAGAGCCGGACAATTATCCTCTGATGTGTGTTTAGGCACAATGGAGATTCAAAGGTCACCAGAATGTAATCCTGCCTTCAGGTCATTTACTCTCAGTCCAGTTTGGTTTCCATTATCCAACTTCTTATGATGAGAGCACAGCAGAAGTGCTTTGTGTCCAGTATTTTTGGGGACAAGATGTTCCTTTAGTGCCCACGTGACACTGCTTCTCCTCTTCTTTCTCTCTTCTCTCCCCCCTCCCTCTCTGTCTTTTCTTTCCTTCCCTCCACACCTCTCCTCTCCTTCCCCCTTCTGTTTCTCTCTACCCACTATGTATCTCAGACTGAGTTCTTCCTTTGATGTTGTTTTTAGAGACAAGATTTCTTTGTGTGATAGTCCTGGCTGTCCTGGAATTCGATTTTTAGACCAGGCTATCCTTGAACTCAAGAGATCTGCCTCTGCCTCTGCCTCTGCCTCCCATGTGCTGGGATAGAAGGCGTGGCCAGGCTCATCACCCACTCTCAAGGTGCTTCACTAAAGACAATGTCTTTCCCATTATCCTGAAGCTTCCATGACTAGAAGAAATGATGTTCTCTGAGGATCCAGTTATGTTCGGTAGACAAAGAATACAATCACCACAGCCAAGCTCTTTCCATAGGTGCTTTATTAGAGGGCACAGTGTGTAGTGAAGACAACCAGGCAGGCAGGGATGGTGTACCAGTCAGTGAGGTGACAAGTCTAACACTTAATGCCTTTGTACTACTTGTTGTATGGAGCCTTGGAGAAGCAGATGGCAGCCTCACGGTCACAGTTGCAGATGAAGGCCTCACAGGGGTTGTTTTTGTCTGCAGAGAAACAAGAAAGGAAGTTGATTAGGGCCCATGACCCTGCTCTGTATAATTTATAACCAAAAGAAACCGCTGACCCTCCCATTGGTGAAGACTCAGGGTTGAGAGACAGAGCACACAAAAGGACATTGGGTTGTCCAAATCCCTGGAACACACTTATAATAAAAACATTAGTTGTTGTGGGCTGGGGAGATGGCACAGTTGGTAAAGGGGTTGACATACAAGCCTGAGGGCCTGAACTATGACTCCCAGAGCTCATGTAAAAGGCAAGGTGTGCTTGGGGGCCCCTGTAATTCTATTAATAAGTGGGGAGCACAGATCCCCACAACTTGTTGGACGGTCAGGCTATCTAAAGGTGCGTGTCATTTTTATTGTGAGACCTAGCATCTAAAGACATGGTGGACAGTGACTGAAGACAACCCTGGGTGCAAACTCATTCCTGCACATAAAAATAAACACATATATTTCATCCTAAAACCGGGAAAACTACAAATACCAACTACCACTTCTAAAATTATGATTTAAGACGATGCTCCTGCCTCCACCTCCCCAGTGCTGGGATTACACAGGTGCACCACCACTCTCAATTCATGGGATATGGAAGTGGAACCTAGAACTCTGTGCATACTAGGCAAGGACTCTGTGAACTAAGCTATATCACCAGCCCTCTGAATCCTCACCTGTAAAAATGGGAATTATAAATCTTGCCCTGCATACATATTTACTCCAATATCTGGCTTATAGCCAATGATTCAGCTCTCCATTGTTTAGTCAGTATGGTTTCAGTATAACACAGCAGCTAATAGGAGAGGCTTTGGGCAGGCAAGATGGCTCAGGGAATAAAGGTGCTTGATGCTAAGTCTGAACCTGAGTTCCATCCTCAGGACTCACATGATCGATGGAGAGAACAGACTTCTGCAAGTTGTCCTCAGACTTGCACACCTGGGTTGTGGCACAGAAATGTCTCCCCCAGAAATACATAAAATCTTGAAAGGTTTTTAAACAGAGGCTTTGGGATGATGTAGATCTCTGTTCTAGAATCAAATGTCATCATTTCTAAGCTGGGTGACCTTGGGCAAGTGACCCTGCCTTCCTCATCTTCCTCATCAGTGACCTCATCTATATTTTAGTATCTACCTGATAAGACTGTTGTGAGGTCAAATGAGACCAAGGAAATGACCACTAAATAGTGACTGTCCTTGTCACTTCCCTGTCCCTTCCAAAGCCACCCAGGACCAAGCAGAGTCCAGAGGTCCCGGATGAGTAAACCTACCACTGCAGGTGACCTCATTCCCAGAGCATGAGTATGAGTAGGAGCTGGTGTAGGGGTCGTTTTTGAGGAACTTGCAGCTTTCCAGCTTCTTGACCTGAGTGTGGCAGTTGTCACGAGTCTGACAGCACCTGGAGAGAGGAAGGAACAGCGGAGGGAGGACTATGGACCCGCAGGAGGTCAGTTCTCACCTGCAGTCTTTCTCAAACATGTCAGGATGACCTAAACATGATGTTCCAGAAGAAATCTTCCTGAGGCTTGAAAATCTGCGATTTCTGTTAAGCACATATTTATGGAAAGCAACTTCTGTGGGGTGTGGTGGTGTCCACCATTAATACCAGTACTTGGTATGCAGAGGCAGATGGATCTCTGAGTTCAAGGCTAGCATGGTCTCCAGAAAGAATTATAAGAAACCTAGGGCTACACAGAGAACCCCTGTCTGGAAACAAACAAACAAAAGTAATACAGAAAATAAACAAAATATACGATGTTTGGTGGACATGCATGTCTCCTGCACTTGCCTCAAGAGATGTCTACTTGTGTCCTGTCCCCACCAGAACCCAGACACTCCAGTGTCCCACCAGATGGTTCACTCACCTGTCTAATTCGTCCACTGGAGGGCCTGAGCCCCCAGAGCCACAGAAGCGGCCATAGTTGTTGTAGTTGAACAAGGGATCAATCCCGGTGATGGGGGGGAGGCACTGGATCATATTTTGGAACTGTCTAGAAGCCCAATGGCTGATGCTGTGTGCAGTAGCACCTGCTGCAAGAATGCACAGCACACTCCATCAATCCCACTTTGCTTTACCAGGAGTCTGATGCCTGCCTGCTAGCTTCCTTCTAACTCCCACTAGATGCTGCATCAGGAGAGCAATGAATAGACCTGTGTGTGTGTGTGTGTGTGTGTGTGTGTGTGTGTGTGTGTGTGTGTGTGGTGTGTGTGTGTGTTTGCCTACATACCAGTTCACAAGCAAACATTAGTGAGCACTCACAAGTCATGCTATACACTTGAGGTCAGAGGACAGCTTTAGGGAGTTGGTTTTTTCCCTCCACTATGTAGAACTTAGAGACCAAACTCAAGTCACCAGGCTAAGCAAGAAGTTGTCTACCTATTTGAAACAGAGCATTTCCCTGTAACCCAGGGTAGCCTCCAACTCTGTAGCAACCCTCTGGAATCAGTTTCCCGAGTGGTAGGATTGTTAACAAACAATGCTGTACACAGCTGGGCTGACTCCCCAGGACTAAGTTCTACAGACATTGCCATTTTCCTTGCTTGCCTGCTCATTTCTCACTGTCAGGACAGACAGCCACCACACTGTGAGCTGCCCTGTGGTCCCTGTGTTGAGGAGCTGAGAACACTCTCCAGTCAGCAGCCAGGGACAAACTGAACTCTTAGTTCAATAACCCAACAATCCTACCATCTGTTAGTTTGAAAGCTGCCCCACCCCTACTCAAGCCTAGGTGAAACCCTAGCCTTAGCCAGCAGTGGGATTCATCACAGTTCTAGCTGAGACCTGGAGCCAGAGAAGCAGCCAACACATGCTCATTGTTTTACCCTGGAAGAATTAGAAGGAATCTGTTGTATGGCCATGCACAGCTCATAGACAAGGATAATGGTCAGATCATCATTGTAATGTCAACATTTGACACAACAAACTGTTCATCAGCTGAGGAGTAGGTAAATAAGCCTTGATTAAGTCTGCAGTGGGATACAGGTCACCATTAAAATGCAGGAGAATCCAGGTACAGTGGAACACACACTGTGTAATGCCAGTACTCTTGATGCAGAGGCAGATGAGTTCAAAGCCAAGATGGTCTATAGAGTGAATACCAGGACAGCCATCGGTATTCAGAGAAACCCTCTCATGTAAAATGCCCAGAAAAAAAGAATTGCAATCCTAAACCAGAACTTCAGGTGTGACCATTGGCAAACTGTGCATTGAAGACAAGGGAGATGGGGGCACCCAGAGGGGACAAGGGTCCTACTGTGAGCAGAGCGACCAGCAGAAGAAGTTTCATCCTGAGTGTGTGGAGGATTCAAGTGACTTCTCTCTTTATAGTTCTGTGTGTAATCCTAACACTTGGGAGGTTGAGGTAAGTCTTGGCTAGAATGTTGAGTTGGAGGACATCCAGAGCTAGAATTATATAATCCTGTAAAAATAATAATCAGGGCTGGAGAGATGGCTCTGCAGTCGGGAGCACTTGATGAGCTTGTGTGGGACCCAGGCTCAGGTCCAGCAGCCATGAAGCAGCTCACAACTGCTATGACCCCAGTTCTGGAGGATCAGACCCCTCCTCTGGCCTCTGTAGGCACTGCTCACACAGAGTTCACAGACACACATGCAGGCAAAGGGCTCATATACATAAAGTAAAAGTCAATATTTTTTAAAAAGAAAAGGAAAATCACATTGTCAGGGCATATTAGTCCCAAGGAAATGGGTGCCAGGGCAATATGGCAGAGAAGGAAGGGGCTTCATTGGCCGCGTAGGTGACAGTAGTGGCATTTTTTCAAGGAGTCATCTGAGTTGACTTAGGGGGTAAAGATGCCAGCTGTTGTGAACATGGGGTGAGCATGGGACCCCAACCCAGAGGCTATTAGACCCCAACAGGAACCCCAAACCAGAACTTCAGGTGTGACCAGCAGGGCCTGCACATTGAAGACAAGGGAGATGGGAGGCACTCAGAGGGGACAAGGGTCCTACCTGTGAGCAGAGCGACCAGCAGAAGGAGTTTCATCCCGAGTGAGGGGAAGACTCAGTGACTTCTCTTTGTAGTCCTGTAGCTGTGCTCTGACAGTGTCCAGTCAGCACACGGGGCCTGTGACTACTGCGTGTGTAGCACAGAAGTAGAATATGTGCACCCTCTCACACAGTCCCGACCTGCAGAGCTGCTGTAGATGGTGACAGAGCCTGAATCAGTGCTGCCACAGAGACAAAGAGAAAGGGCTAGCTCAACACTCCAACCAGCTCAAGTCAGTGACTGGCAAAGAGCCAAGTCCCTCCCCCGTGGATGCTTTGAGGTCATAAGAAGATAGAGACATTGCTCCTGGGGTTGGGTGTGAGGGATGCAGAGAGTAACCTGTGGTCTCAGGAAGGAGAAGGGGTCGCTAACAATCCTTCATGTTAACTGTATAAACTACATGCTAAGTCTGTCCCAAGAACCTGACACAGCCTATGAGGTAGGTCCAGTTACATAATCAATTTTTAATTAGTTAACCAATTAATTAATGTGTGTTGTTTGTGTGAAAGAGAGACAGAGACAGAGAGAGCACTTGTGTGCACATGTGGAGGTCAGAGAAGAACTCTGTGGAGTCAGGTCTCTCCTTCTTCCTTTAAATGGGTTCCAGGAATCAAACTCAGGTCAAGAGACTTGTATTGTAGGCTGTATCTCACTAACCTACAAACTTCATTTTAAAACTGGAAATGTAGGCAGGTGGTGGTGGTGGTGGTGGTGGTGGTGGTGGTGGTGGTGATGGTGGTGGTGGTGGTGGTGGTGCATGCTTTTAATGTCAACACTCAGTAGGCAGAGACAGGCGAATATCTGAGTTTCAGGCTAGCCTGGTCTCAGAGTGAATTCAAGGACAGCCTGAGATTCACAAAGAAACACTGTCTTGAAAAAAAAAATTAAAAAAGAAAGACAGACAGCAAATGGCTTCACAACAGATGTGCCCACAGGCCACTATGATGCAGGCAATCCTCCAGCTCAGGCTCTGCCTACTCAGTGTGTGAGGCTGACAATCAACCATTGCAGGGGCTGGAGAGATGGCCCAGCACTTAAGAGCACTTTCTGCTCTTGCTGAGGGCCAGGCTTCAATTCTCAGCAACCACATGCTGGCTTGTGAACAATGTCTGCTGGGTCAATGTCCTCTGACCTCTGCCTTTGACCATCATCTGTCATGTATCCTGTAACTTGGCATCCTAGCACCTCTTTTCCCCCACTACTCACCTCTTCCCTGGATAAAATCCATGTAGGAGTGAATTGAGTTAGTTTTCTCCATACTCAATATCCCCCTACCCTTCCAGCAGGACTCTGGACAGCCACTACCAGCTACTACCAGTCACTGTGCCTGTGCAGGCAGTTCTAGCTGTATCTGTTGCTCACAGGCCTGACCTTGGGAGGGCCGAGACCTGAGTTTGAGTCACGTGTGGGGATGAGGTTGGGGGTGAAAAGGCTGAGGACTGGGCAGCTGTTCACTAAAGGAAAAGAGAGATCCACGTAGCCCTTAGCCAATGAGACGTCTCATTCCTAAATCCTGTTGATCAGGGAACCAGAGATTAACCTGGCTTCACCTGTGGGGTTGGGTGATAGAGAAAGGTAGAAGAGACATATATTCACTTTTATTTGTTCAAAAAGTTAGGCTGCTGTGTACCAGAGCCGGACAATTATCCTGTGGTGTGTGTTTAGGCACAATGGAGATTCAAAGGTCACCAAAATGTAATCCTACCTTCAGGTCATTTACTCTCAGTCCAGTTTGGTTTCCTATATCCAACTTGTTACGTTGAGTGCACAGCAGAAGTGCTTTGAGTCCAGTATTTTTAGGGCCAAGATGTTCCTTTAGTGCCCATGTGACACTGCTTCTCCTCTTCTTTCTCTCTTCTCTCCCCTCCTACCTCTCTGTCTTTTCTTTCCTTCCCTCCCCATCCCCTCCCCTTCTTTCCTATCTCTTTCCCTGCCTCATCTCTACCCTCCTTCCCCCTTCTGTTTCTCTCTACCCCACTATGTATCTCAGGTTAATTTTTTTTTCCTTTTTGGTTGTTGTGTTTAGAAACAAGGTTTCTTCGTGTGAAATCCTGGCTGTCCTGGAACTCGATTTTTAGACCAGATTGTCCTTGAACTCAAGAGATCTGCCTGCCTCTGCCTCTGCCTCTGCCTCTGCCTCTGCCT